>NW_026644797.1:0-99712 GCF_030020395.1 Manis pentadactyla
AGCAATTATGAGCTTTGATGTGTCTGGCGTGTGCCTTGTGGCTTGTGTTGTTACAATTTGGGTTTCGTGTGTGTGCGTTTTGCACAGTGCAGCCCGTGCCTGGATATGAGTGTGCGTTGTCTGCGCGTGAATGTGTGTGTGGTTTGTAGTGTGTGAAATGTGCGCTATGGGGGTTTTTGTTGGTTGCGTGTTTCCCGTGTGGTTTTGTATTTGGTGCAAGTGTTTTGCGTGTGTGATGGTGATCTGTGTTCGTCTGTGTTTGAGGGTCGTGTGTTTGTTCGGTTGAGTTAAGTGTGTGACCTGAGATGTGTTGTCTGTGTGTGATTGTGGTTGTGTAGTGTGCCTCATTGTGTGTGTTGCGTGTACTAATTGAACTGTGGTTTGTGTGAGTTGTGTGCTTTTATGTCCTGTGGTGTTTGTGGTGTATGTTGTTGTCTATGTTGCGCTGTGTGCATGTTTAGAGGTTCTGTATGTTCTCTATGTACGTGTTTGTGGGTGTTTACTTGCGTGTGTCGTGGTTGTTCCTTGAGCATGTGTTGTGTGTGGCTTTTTGTGTGTTATGCAGTGGCCGCATTGTTGTGCGCGTGCGTGTTGCATTGTTAATGCGGGGTGTTGTGTGTGTCATGAGTTGTGATGTTAATTTCTGTGTGCGATGTTTGTGTGTGTTGTGTGATGAGGTTCTGTTGATCTGTGTTTTGTGTTTGTGTTGAGTGTATTCTCTGTGTGTTGCCTATTGTGCGTGTGTGCGTGTGTTGCGTGGTCTGTGTGTTTTGCAAGTTGTGTGAGATTGTGTGTCATGAATGATGTGCTTCGTGTATATGTTGTGTGTTTGGCATTGCACATTCTGTGAGGCTCTGTGTGCTGTATGTATTATTTGTGTTTGCAGTGATGTGTGTAGTTTGTGAAATGTGTGTTGCATAAATTCGGAGTTCTTTTTGTTGTGGTTTGTGTGTGTTTTGCACGTGGGTTTGTATGTGTTGTGGGGGTGGTGTGCGTTTTGCATGTGTGATTGTGATCTGTGTGCGGTTGTGTTTGACACGTGGTGAGTGTGGTTGGCTGTTTTGAGTAATGAGTGTGATATGTGAGGTGTGTACTCTGTGGGGTCATGGATGGTCAGTGAGCCTCACTGTGTGTGTTGTGTTTACTCTGAGGACCGTGGTTCATGTGTATTGTGTGCAGTTATGTTCTCGGTGTGTGGGGGTTTTGATGTTTAGTGTGATGTGCTGTTTGTGTGTTGAGAGGCTTCTGCATTCAAGCGCACTGAAGAGAGCCTCTAGTGATTGTCCATTTTCTCCACAGGTTTGTTATCCTCCGGGAGGGCCTTGATTACTGAGGGCGCTCAAAGAGGACGTCCCTTTAATAGCCATGCCCTGAAGATGCCTTTGTAGTAATGTGTCAGGAACTGCTGCAGGAGAGCCTTATGCCAGACTTTGCTGAGGAAACAATCCACCGTGCACCGAGGAGACCCTCCCCGAGAGAATACTAGGCTGCTTTCGCCTTGCATGCAGTTTGCTCCTATGTGATATGGGAAACAGTGAACATTTGCAGTAAGAAGGCGGTCTTCTCTGTACACCCTCTATCTCAAAGACGTAAGTGGGCTTCGAATAGGCCTTAGCACGAGCCACACGGAAGTCACAGAAGAAGACGCTCTGAAATAACAGCAGTGGAGGCAAGTCGGCTTTGGATTCAGCTTGCGTGGGTGAAAGAAAGCAGTGCGCGATGCCCCATTCAAGGAATCATCGAAGTCGTTGCAGTGGATGCTGAAAGTGAGCTTGCAACGTGCTTTCCGTGTCTGTCCTGTGTGCCTGCACTCTGAGCGCCTGAGTGAGGTCTGCTGTGTGGAGCTCTCTTTCGCTGAGCGGTGGACTCTCGCTTGTGTGGCCATTAACGTGAGGCCTTGCTGAGGAAGCCTGGCTGTCAGAAGAATGCCCGCATACAATGAATCCAGCTTGGAAGTTTAAAAAGCCGCTTTTTTTCGGCTACTACCTGGCTGCTTCCGAGAGGCCCAGGTTGGTCTGTGGGGGTGTGTAAGCCGGGCTGACTGTGTGTAAGCCACAGTCTGAGCTTTGAAAAAAAGAGGTGCACATTGGCTTTAGTCCCTCAGCATCACGTCAGCAAGAGGTGTGTGCAAGCTTCCCCAAAGCCTGGTGGCGAATGGGCGCTAAGCGTCAGAGCTGTTGTCCTGCAGAGAAGGCTCTGAGGCTGTCTCTGTGCAAGTGACATATCCAGACTGACAGCTAAACACACTGCTGTGTCAAGGCGAGCTTCTCATGTCTACTTGTACTCCCAGACACAAGGGTACTGTGAAGCGGTCTTCTGCCCAGCCTCAGGGGAAGAGGCAGAGCAAGTTGCTTTCTGCACAGCACTGGAAGCGGGACGGATGGGCGTTCTGTTCAACACGTGAAAAGCAGGCAGCACCAGAAGCCTCTGTCAAGTAAGCTCCTCTGTATGGCTAGTGAAGCTTAATTCAAACCTGCAATGGAAATTGTTCTGGGGTAACTGAGCTCTAACTCCACGATCTAACACTTTCAGTTACTTTCTCCTAACTCATACAGAGTGGAACGGCCAAACGTAGGTGTGCATGGTGTCCTCTCTGGATGCACCTTAAGTCCGAGAGACACGTGTGCTGTGAATAGGACTTGCAAGTACGTTTAAGGGAAGATGCCGTTGGGACTCCTTCAGCTGATCATCCGTTCCTCAGAACAAAGCTCTTCTCTGGGCCAGAACTCCATCAGCCTGAACTAACCACGTGCAGCCCAGCTCTCTCTTTGTGAGCTGCAGGGAGAAAGAATCCTTTGCTATGATTCTAAAGCTAAATGCTTTAGGGCAGTCCTAAGACTTCTGCATTCAAGCACACTGAGGCCAAGCCTTCCGTGCGTGGCTGTTTTGTCCACAGGTTTGGAATCATACGGGAGGTCCTTGTTTCCTGGGGGTGCTAGAAGAGGACGCACAGAACCGGAGTGTCCTGGGGAGTAAAAGCTATGCCCTGAAGATGTCCTTGTAGTAAAGTGTCAGAAACTGCTGCAGAAGAGCCTTATGCCAAACTCTGCTGGGGAAACAATCCACCGTGCACTGAGGAGACCCTCCCTGAGAGAATACTACGCTGATTTCCCCTTGCATGCAACTTGCTCCTATGTGATATAGGAAACTTAGTCAACATTGCAGTAGAAGGCTATGTACACTTGATCTCTTTTGTGCTTTTCGGGTTTGTTGTGTGTGCAGTGTGCGGTACGTGTTGTTGGTATATGGTAGGGAGTGGTTTGTGGTGCTTTTCTGTGATTCTGTGTGCATTCTCTGTTGTGATACGCTGTGTGTGCTGTGTTCTTGTGTGTTTGGCGTTGTGCTGTCTTTGGTCTGTGGGTCTCGCTTGTTTCGTCTGTGTTGTGTGTTGTCCGTGTTGTGTGTATTTTGTACGTAATATGTGCGGTACAGGTTCCTTACTGCTTGATGAGTACGCGGTTCTGTGTATTTTTCACTGGGGGTGTGTGTGTGTCATGTGTGATGCTGTTATTTGTGAGTTGTGTTGTGTGTGTTGAGTGGTTCTTTGTGTATTGTATGTTTTGCCTTTTTTTGATGAGTTATCTGTTGGCGGTTGTGTATGTTGTGTGTTTGGTGTGTGGCTTCCAGTCTAATGTTTAGTGTGAAATGGGTCTGGTCTTTCCTTGGTCTGTTGTGTTATGTACTGTGTTCTGGGTTGTGTGAGTGCCGTCCATATGCTTGCTGTGTGTTACATACTGGGTAGATGTCGGTTGGTCTGTGTAGTTTGAGCGTTGTGTGTGACGTTGATTTAGCGTTGTGTCAGACGTGTCGTGTGCATGTGCTTGTTGCGTGTGTGTTTGTGGGTTTTGGTTCGTGCTGTCTGCGTGTGGGCCTGTGCGTGCTGTGTGTTGTATGCTTGTGGTTGTGTGTGCTGTGTGTAGTGCATTATATGTGTGTTGCATGTGTTTTCATCAGTTGTGGATTTATTTCTATGTGTTGTGTCAGCTTTTTGTGTATGATTGTGATGTGTGTGCTGTGTTAGAGAGCTTGTGTGTGTGTGTGTGTGGCTGTTTGAGTTACGCACACGATGTGAGATGCGTTGACTGTGTGTGGTTGTGCTTGTCTAGTATGTCTCTTGGTGTGCGCAGTACGTAGTCTGTGAACGTTTTTCGTGTGTATTGTGAGCAGTTATGTGCCTTGAAGGGTGTGTGGTGTGTGTATTGCGACTACTGTGCTGCTCATTTCTGTGTTGCGTGTGTGTTCTGCGTTGTTCTCCTGTGTGAGGCTGTACGTGTGGTGTGTCTGTGCGTGGTTGTGTGTGTAGTGTGTGAAATGTGTGCCATTTGCCTTCTTTGTTGATTATGTGCGTTTTGCCTAAGGATTTGTGAGTTTTGTGTGTTTTGTGTGTGTGACTGTGATTTGTGTGTGGTTGTGTTTCAGTGGTTGAGTGTGTGTTGTTTGTCATGTATGTGATGTGAGATGTGTTGTCTGTGTGTGGTTGTGCTTGTTTAGCGTGCCTCGTTGCGTGTGCTGCACATACTCTCCCAAATGTGATTTTTGTGTTCTATGAGAAACATGTGCTTTGTTGTGTCTGGTGTGTGCCCTGTGACTGTTGTTTTGTTACTTTCCGCGTTTCTTGTGTGTGTGTGTGCGCATTGCGTGGCGGTGCCCGTGTGTGTATATGTGTGTGGGGTGTCTGTGTGCAGTGGTGTGTGGAGTGCTTGGTGTGTGAACTGCGTGCGTTTATTTTTTGGTTGTGAGTTTGGGGTGTGGTTTTGCATGTGTTGTGCGTGTTTTGCGAGTGTGATTGTGATACGTGTTTGAAAGTTTGTGTGTGTGATTGGTTGTTATGTGTGTGAGGTGAGATGTGTTATCTGTATGTGGTTTTGCTTGTGTAGTGTGCCTCATTTTGTGTGTGTGGTGTGTACATGGTTAAATGTGGTTTGTGAGGGTTGGGAGCCCTTATGTCCTGTGATGTTTGTGGGGTATGTTGTTTCATACGTTGTGCTGTTTGCGTGTTGAGTTGGGTGTGTTCTCCATATCTTTGTGTTTGTGGGTGTTTACTTGTGTTTGCTGTGGTTATTCCTTGAGTGTGTGTTGTGTGTGGCTTTATGTGTGGTAGGTAGTGGTTACGTCGGTCTGTGTGCCCTGACGTTAATGCAGGGTGTTGTGTGTGCTTTGAGTTGTGATGTTTAATTTGTGTGTGATGCTTGTGTGTGTCGCACGACGTATTTTTCTGCGATTTGTGTATTATTTTGTGTGTTGTGGTGATGTACTGATGTGTTTGTTTTAATGTGTGTGTCGTGTGTGCTATGTTTGTGTCGTGCATCCTTTTTGTGATGTTTTGTGTTTGTTGAGTTTTGTGTCATGTGTGAAGTACATTGTCTTTTGTGCATACGGTAGGGCGTGTTCTGTGGTGTTGGTTGTGTGATCGTGTGTGTATTCTGTGTTGTGTTACATGTTTGCGTGCTGTGTTATTGTGTGTCCTTAGCTGTGAAGTCTGTGATGTGCTGGTTTAATGTGCGTGGCGGTGTTTGTGTGGTTGTGTGTGTGTTTCCTGTGTGTTTCGTTCTTTCTGTGTTGTGACTGTTGTGTATGTGATGTGTGCAGTTTGGGTACTTTGTTGTCTGTAGTGTGTGTTCTGTGTGTCTTTGTGGAGTGCTGTGTGACTGGTGCGGTTGTGGGTGGTTCTGTGTTGGGTGTTGTGCGCTTGGAGTGTGTCTTTGTGTGTTGTATGTTTGGCGTCTTTTGTGTAGCGTGTTGTGTTCGTGGTTGGGAATGTTATGTGGTCTGTGAATAGTTTTCTGTTTCATGTTTCATGTGTGATGTGACCGCACGTGCGTTGCGTGATGTACCACGTACTGTTCTCAGTTGCATGTGTGTGTTGTGTGTATTCTTATCTGTTTTGTGTATTGTGTGTGTGTTGTTTGTTCTGTGTATTTTATGTGTTGTGTGGGATATTGTGTGTTGTGTCTGATATGCTGTTTGCTTTGCATTGTGTGTTCTGTGAGGCTCTGTGTGCTGAAAGTTTCATGTGTGTTTTGTGTGATGTGTGTAGTGTGTGAAATGTGTGTTCCATAAATTTCGTGATCTTTCTGTTGTGGTTTGTGTATTTTTCGCACGTCGTTTGGCATCTCTTGTGTGTGGGGTGAGTTCTGCATGTGTGATTGTGATTTTTGTGTGGTTGTGTGGGCGTTTGCTTGTTACGCGTGTGATGTGAAATGTGTTGTCTGTGTGTGGTTGTGCTTGTTTAGCATGCCCCATTGTGTGTGCTGTGTGTACTCCGAAATGGGATTCATGTGTGTTGTGAGCAATTATGAGCTTTGATGTGTCTGGCGTGTGCCTTGTGGCTTGTGTTGTTACAATTTGGGTTTCGTGTGTGTGCGTTTTGCACAGTGCAGCCCGTGCCTGGATATGAGTGTGCGTTGTCTGCGCGTGAATGTGTGTGTGGTTTGTAGTGTGTGAAATGTGCGCTATGGGGGTTTTTGTTGGTTGCGTGTTTCCCGTGTGGTTTTGTATTTGGTGCAAGTGTTTTGCGTGTGTGATGGTGATCTGTGTTCGTCTGTGTTTGAGGGTCGTGTGTTTGTTCGGTTGAGTTAAGTGTGTGACCTGAGATGTGTTGTCTGTGTGTGATTGTGGTTGTGTAGTGTGCCTCATTGTGTGTGTTGCGTGTACTAATTGAACTGTGGTTTGTGTGAGTTGTGTGCTTTTATGTCCTGTGGTGTTTGTGGTGTATGTTGTTGTCTATGTTGCGCTGTGTGCATGTTTAGAGGTTCTGTATGTTCTCTATGTACGTGTTTGTGGGTGTTTACTTGCGTGTGTCGTGGTTGTTCCTTGAGCATGTGTTGTGTGTGGCTTTTTGTGTGTTATGCAGTGGCCGCATTGTTGTGCGCGTGCGTGTTGCATTGTTAATGCGGGGTGTTGTGTGTGTCATGAGTTGTGATGTTAATTTCTGTGTGCGATGTTTGTGTGTGTTGTGTGATGAGGTTCTGTTGATCTGTGTTTTGTGTTTGTGTTGAGTGTATTCTCTGTGTGTTGCCTATTGTGCGTGTGTGCGTGTGTTGCGTGGTCTGTGTGTTTTGCAAGTTGTGTGAGATTGTGTGTCATGAATGATGTGCTTCGTGTATATGTTGTGTGTTTGGCATTGCACATTCTGTGAGGCTCTGTGTGCTGTATGTATTATTTGTGTTTGCAGTGATGTGTGTAGTTTGTGAAATGTGTGTTGCATAAATTCGGAGTTCTTTTTGTTGTGGTTTGTGTGTGTTTTGCACGTGGGTTTGTATGTGTTGTGGGGGTGGTGTGCGTTTTGCATGTGTGATTGTGATCTGTGTGCGGTTGTGTTTGACACGTGGTGAGTGTGGTTGGCTGTTTTGAGTAATGAGTGTGATATGTGAGGTGTGTACTCTGTGGGGTCATGGATGGTCAGTGAGCCTCACTGTGTGTGTTGTGTTTACTCTGAGGACCGTGGTTCATGTGTATTGTGTGCAGTTATGTTCTCGGTGTGTGGGGGTTTTGATGTTTAGTGTGATGTGCTGTTTGTGTGTTGAGAGGCTTCTGCATTCAAGCGCACTGAAGAGAGCCTCTAGTGATTGTCCATTTTCTCCACAGGTTTGTTATCCTCCGGGAGGGCCTTGATTACTGAGGGCGCTCAAAGAGGACGTCCCTTTAATAGCCATGCCCTGAAGATGCCTTTGTAGTAATGTGTCAGGAACTGCTGCAGGAGAGCCTTATGCCAGACTTTGCTGAGGAAACAATCCACCGTGCACCGAGGAGACCCTCCCCGAGAGAATACTAGGCTGCTTTCGCCTTGCATGCAGTTTGCTCCTATGTGATATGGGAAACAGTGAACATTTGCAGTAAGAAGGCGGTCTTCTCTGTACACCCTCTATCTCAAAGACGTAAGTGGGCTTCGAATAGGCCTTAGCACGAGCCACACGGAAGTCACAGAAGAAGACGCTCTGAAATAACAGCAGTGGAGGCAAGTCGGCTTTGGATTCAGCTTGCGTGGGTGAAAGAAAGCAGTGCGCGATGCCCCATTCAAGGAATCATCGAAGTCGTTGCAGTGGATGCTGAAAGTGAGCTTGCAACGTGCTTTCCGTGTCTGTCCTGTGTGCCTGCACTCTGAGCGCCTGAGTGAGGTCTGCTGTGTGGAGCTCTCTTTCGCTGAGCGGTGGACTCTCGCTTGTGTGGCCATTAACGTGAGGCCTTGCTGAGGAAGCCTGGCTGTCAGAAGAATGCCCGCATACAATGAATCCAGCTTGGAAGTTTAAAAAGCCGCTTTTTTTCGGCTACTACCTGGCTGCTTCCGAGAGGCCCAGGTTGGTCTGTGGGGGTGTGTAAGCCGGGCTGACTGTGTGTAAGCCACAGTCTGAGCTTTGAAAAAAAGAGGTGCACATTGGCTTTAGTCCCTCAGCATCACGTCAGCAAGAGGTGTGTGCAAGCTTCCCCAAAGCCTGGTGGCGAATGGGCGCTAAGCGTCAGAGCTGTTGTCCTGCAGAGAAGGCTCTGAGGCTGTCTCTGTGCAAGTGACATATCCAGACTGACAGCTAAACACACTGCTGTGTCAAGGCGAGCTTCTCATGTCTACTTGTACTCCCAGACACAAGGGTACTGTGAAGCGGTCTTCTGCCCAGCCTCAGGGGAAGAGGCAGAGCAAGTTGCTTTCTGCACAGCACTGGAAGCGGGACGGATGGGCGTTCTGTTCAACACGTGAAAAGCAGGCAGCACCAGAAGCCTCTGTCAAGTAAGCTCCTCTGTATGGCTAGTGAAGCTTAATTCAAACCTGCAATGGAAATTGTTCTGGGGTAACTGAGCTCTAACTCCACGATCTAACACTTTCAGTTACTTTCTCCTAACTCATACAGAGTGGAACGGCCAAACGTAGGTGTGCATGGTGTCCTCTCTGGATGCACCTTAAGTCCGAGAGACACGTGTGCTGTGAATAGGACTTGCAAGTACGTTTAAGGGAAGATGCCGTTGGGACTCCTTCAGCTGATCATCCGTTCCTCAGAACAAAGCTCTTCTCTGGGCCAGAACTCCATCAGCCTGAACTAACCACGTGCAGCCCAGCTCTCTCTTTGTGAGCTGCAGGGAGAAAGAATCCTTTGCTATGATTCTAAAGCTAAATGCTTTAGGGCAGTCCTAAGACTTCTGCATTCAAGCACACTGAGGCCAAGCCTTCCGTGCGTGGCTGTTTTGTCCACAGGTTTGGAATCATACGGGAGGTCCTTGTTTCCTGGGGGTGCTAGAAGAGGACGCACAGAACCGGAGTGTCCTGGGGAGTAAAAGCTATGCCCTGAAGATGTCCTTGTAGTAAAGTGTCAGAAACTGCTGCAGAAGAGCCTTATGCCAAACTCTGCTGGGGAAACAATCCACCGTGCACTGAGGAGACCCTCCCTGAGAGAATACTACGCTGATTTCCCCTTGCATGCAACTTGCTCCTATGTGATATAGGAAACTTAGTCAACATTGCAGTAGAAGGCTATGTACACTTGATCTCTTTTGTGCTTTTCGGGTTTGTTGTGTGTGCAGTGTGCGGTACGTGTTGTTGGTATATGGTAGGGAGTGGTTTGTGGTGCTTTTCTGTGATTCTGTGTGCATTCTCTGTTGTGATACGCTGTGTGTGCTGTGTTCTTGTGTGTTTGGCGTTGTGCTGTCTTTGGTCTGTGGGTCTCGCTTGTTTCGTCTGTGTTGTGTGTTGTCCGTGTTGTGTGTATTTTGTACGTAATATGTGCGGTACAGGTTCCTTACTGCTTGATGAGTACGCGGTTCTGTGTATTTTTCACTGGGGGTGTGTGTGTGTCATGTGTGATGCTGTTATTTGTGAGTTGTGTTGTGTGTGTTGAGTGGTTCTTTGTGTATTGTATGTTTTGCCTTTTTTTGATGAGTTATCTGTTGGCGGTTGTGTATGTTGTGTGTTTGGTGTGTGGCTTCCAGTCTAATGTTTAGTGTGAAATGGGTCTGGTCTTTCCTTGGTCTGTTGTGTTATGTACTGTGTTCTGGGTTGTGTGAGTGCCGTCCATATGCTTGCTGTGTGTTACATACTGGGTAGATGTCGGTTGGTCTGTGTAGTTTGAGCGTTGTGTGTGACGTTGATTTAGCGTTGTGTCAGACGTGTTGTGTGCATGTGCTTGTTGCGTGTGTGTTTGTGGGTTTTGGTTCGTGCTGTCTGCGTGTGGGCCTGTGCGTGCTGTGTGTTGTATGCTTGTGGTTGTGTGTGCTGTGTGTAGTGCATTATATGTGTGTTGCATGTGTTTTCATCAGTTGTGGATTTATTTCTATGTGTTGTGTCAGCTTTTTGTGTATGATTGTGATGTGTGTGCTGTGTTAGAGAGCTTGTGTGTGTGTGTGTGTGGCTGTTTGAGTTACGCACACGATGTGAGATGCGTTGACTGTGTGTGGTTGTGCTTGTCTAGTATGTCTCTTGGTGTGCGCAGTACGTAGTCTGTGAACGTTTTTCGTGTGTATTGTGAGCAGTTATGTGCCTTGAAGGGTGTGTGGTGTGTGTATTGCGACTACTGTGCTGCTCATTTCTGTGTTGCGTGTGTGTTCTGCGTTGTTCTCCTGTGTGAGGCTGTACGTGTGGTGTGTCTGTGCGTGGTTGTGTGTGTAGTGTGTGAAATGTGTGCCATTTGCCTTCTTTGTTGATTATGTGCGTTTTGCCTAAGGATTTGTGAGTTTTGTGTGTTTTGTGTGTGTGACTGTGATTTGTGTGTGGTTGTGTTTCAGTGGTTGAGTGTGTGTTGTTTGTCATGTATGTGATGTGAGATGTGTTGTCTGTGTGTGGTTGTGCTTGTTTAGCGTGCCTCGTTGCGTGTGCTGCACATACTCTCCCAAATGTGATTTTTGTGTTCTATGAGAAACATGTGCTTTGTTGTGTCTGGTGTGTGCCCTGTGACTGTTGTTTTGTTACTTTCCGCGTTTCTTGTGTGTGTGTGTGCGCATTGCGTGGCGGTGCCCGTGTGTGTATATGTGTGTGGGGTGTCTGTGTGCAGTGGTGTGTGGAGTGCTTGGTGTGTGAACTGCGTGCGTTTATTTTTTGGTTGTGAGTTTGGGGTGTGGTTTTGCATGTGTTGTGCGTGTTTTGCGAGTGTGATTGTGATACGTGTTTGAAAGTTTGTGTGTGTGATTGGTTGTTATGTGTGTGAGGTGAGATGTGTTATCTGTATGTGGTTTTGCTTGTGTAGTGTGCCTCATTTTGTGTGTGTGGTGTGTACATGGTTAAATGTGGTTTGTGAGGGTTGGGAGCCCTTATGTCCTGTGATGTTTGTGGGGTATGTTGTTTCATACGTTGTGCTGTTTGCGTGTTGAGTTGGGTGTGTTCTCCATATCTTTGTGTTTGTGGGTGTTTACTTGTGTTTGCTGTGGTTATTCCTTGAGTGTGTGTTGTGTGTGGCTTTATGTGTGGTAGGTAGTGGTTACGTCGGTCTGTGTGCCCTGACGTTAATGCAGGGTGTTGTGTGTGCTTTGAGTTGTGATGTTTAATTTGTGTGTGATGCTTGTGTGTGTCGCACGACGTATTTTTCTGCGATTTGTGTATTATTTTGTGTGTTGTGGTGATGTACTGATGTGTTTGTTTTAATGTGTGTGTCGTGTGTGCTATGTTTGTGTCGTGCATCCTTTTTGTGATGTTTTGTGTTTGTTGAGTTTTGTGTCATGTGTGAAGTACATTGTCTTTTGTGCATACGGTAGGGCGTGTTCTGTGGTGTTGGTTGTGTGATCGTGTGTGTATTCTGTGTTGTGTTACATGTTTGCGTGCTGTGTTATTGTGTGTCCTTAGCTGTGAAGTCTGTGATGTGCTGGTTTAATGTGCGTGGCGGTGTTTGTGTGGTTGTGTGTGTGTTTCCTGTGTGTTTCGTTCTTTCTGTGTTGTGACTGTTGTGTATGTGATGTGTGCAGTTTGGGTACTTTGTTGTCTGTAGTGTGTGTTCTGTGTGTCTTTGTGGAGTGCTGTGTGACTGGTGCGGTTGTGGGTGGTTCTGTGTTGGGTGTTGTGCGCTTGGAGTGTGTCTTTGTGTGTTGTATGTTTGGCGTCTTTTGTGTAGCGTGTTGTGTTCGTGGTTGGGAATGTTATGTGGTCTGTGAATAGTTTTCTGTTTCATGTTTCATGTGTGATGTGACCGCACGTGCGTTGCGTGATGTACCACGTACTGTTCTCAGTTGCATGTGTGTGTTGTGTGTATTCTTATCTGTTTTGTGTATTGTGTGTGTGTTGTTTGTTCTGTGTATTTTATGTGTTGTGTGGGATATTGTGTGTTGTGTCTGATATGCTGTTTGCTTTGCATTGTGTGTTCTGTGAGGCTCTGTGTGCTGAAAGTTTCATGTGTGTTTTGTGTGATGTGTGTAGTGTGTGAAATGTGTGTTCCATAAATTTCGTGATCTTTCTGTTGTGGTTTGTGTATTTTTCGCACGTCGTTTGGCATCTCTTGTGTGTGGGGTGAGTTCTGCATGTGTGATTGTGATTTTTGTGTGGTTGTGTGGGCGTTTGCTTGTTACGCGTGTGATGTGAAATGTGTTGTCTGTGTGTGGTTGTGCTTGTTTAGCATGCCCCATTGTGTGTGCTGTGTGTACTCCGAAATGGGATTCATGTGTGTTGTGAGCAATTATGAGCTTTGATGTGTCTGGCGTGTGCCTTGTGGCTTGTGTTGTTACAATTTGGGTTTCGTGTGTGTGCGTTTTGCACAGTGCAGCCCGTGCCTGGATATGAGTGTGCGTTGTCTGCGCGTGAATGTGTGTGTGGTTTGTAGTGTGTGAAATGTGCGCTATGGGGGTTTTTGTTGGTTGCGTGTTTCCCGTGTGGTTTTGTATTTGGTGCAAGTGTTTTGCGTGTGTGATGGTGATCTGTGTTCGTCTGTGTTTGAGGGTCGTGTGTTTGTTCGGTTGAGTTAAGTGTGTGACCTGAGATGTGTTGTCTGTGTGTGATTGTGGTTGTGTAGTGTGCCTCATTGTGTGTGTTGCGTGTACTAATTGAACTGTGGTTTGTGTGAGTTGTGTGCTTTTATGTCCTGTGGTGTTTGTGGTGTATGTTGTTGTCTATGTTGCGCTGTGTGCATGTTTAGAGGTTCTGTATGTTCTCTATGTACGTGTTTGTGGGTGTTTACTTGCGTGTGTCGTGGTTGTTCCTTGAGCATGTGTTGTGTGTGGCTTTTTGTGTGTTATGCAGTGGCCGCATTGTTGTGCGCGTGCGTGTTGCATTGTTAATGCGGGGTGTTGTGTGTGTCATGAGTTGTGATGTTAATTTCTGTGTGCGATGTTTGTGTGTGTTGTGTGATGAGGTTCTGTTGATCTGTGTTTTGTGTTTGTGTTGAGTGTATTCTCTGTGTGTTGCCTATTGTGCGTGTGTGCGTGTGTTGCGTGGTCTGTGTGTTTTGCAAGTTGTGTGAGATTGTGTGTCATGAATGATGTGCTTCGTGTATATGTTGTGTGTTTGGCATTGCACATTCTGTGAGGCTCTGTGTGCTGTATGTATTATTTGTGTTTGCAGTGATGTGTGTAGTTTGTGAAATGTGTGTTGCATAAATTCGGAGTTCTTTTTGTTGTGGTTTGTGTGTGTTTTGCACGTGGGTTTGTATGTGTTGTGGGGGTGGTGTGCGTTTTGCATGTGTGATTGTGATCTGTGTGCGGTTGTGTTTGACACGTGGTGAGTGTGGTTGGCTGTTTTGAGTAATGAGTGTGATATGTGAGGTGTGTACTCTGTGGGGTCATGGATGGTCAGTGAGCCTCACTGTGTGTGTTGTGTTTACTCTGAGGACCGTGGTTCATGTGTATTGTGTGCAGTTATGTTCTCGGTGTGTGGGGGTTTTGATGTTTAGTGTGATGTGCTGTTTGTGTGTTGAGAGGCTTCTGCATTCAAGCGCACTGAAGAGAGCCTCTAGTGATTGTCCATTTTCTCCACAGGTTTGTTATCCTCCGGGAGGGCCTTGATTACTGAGGGCGCTCAAAGAGGACGTCCCTTTAATAGCCATGCCCTGAAGATGCCTTTGTAGTAATGTGTCAGGAACTGCTGCAGGAGAGCCTTATGCCAGACTTTGCTGAGGAAACAATCCACCGTGCACCGAGGAGACCCTCCCCGAGAGAATACTAGGCTGCTTTCGCCTTGCATGCAGTTTGCTCCTATGTGATATGGGAAACAGTGAACATTTGCAGTAAGAAGGCGGTCTTCTCTGTACACCCTCTATCTCAAAGACGTAAGTGGGCTTCGAATAGGCCTTAGCACGAGCCACACGGAAGTCACAGAAGAAGACGCTCTGAAATAACAGCAGTGGAGGCAAGTCGGCTTTGGATTCAGCTTGCGTGGGTGAAAGAAAGCAGTGCGCGATGCCCCATTCAAGGAATCATCGAAGTCGTTGCAGTGGATGCTGAAAGTGAGCTTGCAACGTGCTTTCCGTGTCTGTCCTGTGTGCCTGCACTCTGAGCGCCTGAGTGAGGTCTGCTGTGTGGAGCTCTCTTTCGCTGAGCGGTGGACTCTCGCTTGTGTGGCCATTAACGTGAGGCCTTGCTGAGGAAGCCTGGCTGTCAGAAGAATGCCCGCATACAATGAATCCAGCTTGGAAGTTTAAAAAGCCGCTTTTTTTCGGCTACTACCTGGCTGCTTCCGAGAGGCCCAGGTTGGTCTGTGGGGGTGTGTAAGCCGGGCTGACTGTGTGTAAGCCACAGTCTGAGCTTTGAAAAAAAGAGGTGCACATTGGCTTTAGTCCCTCAGCATCACGTCAGCAAGAGGTGTGTGCAAGCTTCCCCAAAGCCTGGTGGCGAATGGGCGCTAAGCGTCAGAGCTGTTGTCCTGCAGAGAAGGCTCTGAGGCTGTCTCTGTGCAAGTGACATATCCAGACTGACAGCTAAACACACTGCTGTGTCAAGGCGAGCTTCTCATGTCTACTTGTACTCCCAGACACAAGGGTACTGTGAAGCGGTCTTCTGCCCAGCCTCAGGGGAAGAGGCAGAGCAAGTTGCTTTCTGCACAGCACTGGAAGCGGGACGGATGGGCGTTCTGTTCAACACGTGAAAAGCAGGCAGCACCAGAAGCCTCTGTCAAGTAAGCTCCTCTGTATGGCTAGTGAAGCTTAATTCAAACCTGCAATGGAAATTGTTCTGGGGTAACTGAGCTCTAACTCCACGATCTAACACTTTCAGTTACTTTCTCCTAACTCATACAGAGTGGAACGGCCAAACGTAGGTGTGCATGGTGTCCTCTCTGGATGCACCTTAAGTCCGAGAGACACGTGTGCTGTGAATAGGACTTGCAAGTACGTTTAAGGGAAGATGCCGTTGGGACTCCTTCAGCTGATCATCCGTTCCTCAGAACAAAGCTCTTCTCTGGGCCAGAACTCCATCAGCCTGAACTAACCACGTGCAGCCCAGCTCTCTCTTTGTGAGCTGCAGGGAGAAAGAATCCTTTGCTATGATTCTAAAGCTAAATGCTTTAGGGCAGTCCTAAGACTTCTGCATTCAAGCACACTGAGGCCAAGCCTTCCGTGCGTGGCTGTTTTGTCCACAGGTTTGGAATCATACGGGAGGTCCTTGTTTCCTGGGGGTGCTAGAAGAGGACGCACAGAACCGGAGTGTCCTGGGGAGTAAAAGCTATGCCCTGAAGATGTCCTTGTAGTAAAGTGTCAGAAACTGCTGCAGAAGAGCCTTATGCCAAACTCTGCTGGGGAAACAATCCACCGTGCACTGAGGAGACCCTCCCTGAGAGAATACTACGCTGATTTCCCCTTGCATGCAACTTGCTCCTATGTGATATAGGAAACTTAGTCAACATTGCAGTAGAAGGCTATGTACACTTGATCTCTTTTGTGCTTTTCGGGTTTGTTGTGTGTGCAGTGTGCGGTACGTGTTGTTGGTATATGGTAGGGAGTGGTTTGTGGTGCTTTTCTGTGATTCTGTGTGCATTCTCTGTTGTGATACGCTGTGTGTGCTGTGTTCTTGTGTGTTTGGCGTTGTGCTGTCTTTGGTCTGTGGGTCTCGCTTGTTTCGTCTGTGTTGTGTGTTGTCCGTGTTGTGTGTATTTTGTACGTAATATGTGCGGTACAGGTTCCTTACTGCTTGATGAGTACGCGGTTCTGTGTATTTTTCACTGGGGGTGTGTGTGTGTCATGTGTGATGCTGTTATTTGTGAGTTGTGTTGTGTGTGTTGAGTGGTTCTTTGTGTATTGTATGTTTTGCCTTTTTTTGATGAGTTATCTGTTGGCGGTTGTGTATGTTGTGTGTTTGGTGTGTGGCTTCCAGTCTAATGTTTAGTGTGAAATGGGTCTGGTCTTTCCTTGGTCTGTTGTGTTATGTACTGTGTTCTGGGTTGTGTGAGTGCCGTCCATATGCTTGCTGTGTGTTACATACTGGGTAGATGTCGGTTGGTCTGTGTAGTTTGAGCGTTGTGTGTGACGTTGATTTAGCGTTGTGTCAGACGTGTTGTGTGCATGTGCTTGTTGCGTGTGTGTTTGTGGGTTTTGGTTCGTGCTGTCTGCGTGTGGGCCTGTGCGTGCTGTGTGTTGTATGCTTGTGGTTGTGTGTGCTGTGTGTAGTGCATTATATGTGTGTTGCATGTGTTTTCATCAGTTGTGGATTTATTTCTATGTGTTGTGTCAGCTTTTTGTGTATGATTGTGATGTGTGTGCTGTGTTAGAGAGCTTGTGTGTGTGTGTGTGTGTGGCTGTTTGAGTTACGCACACGATGTGAGATGCGTTGACTGTGTGTGGTTGTGCTTGTCTAGTATGTCTCTTGGTGTGCGCAGTACGTAGTCTGTGAACGTTTTTCGTGTGTATTGTGAGCAGTTATGTGCCTTGAAGGGTGTGTGGTGTGTGTATTGCGACTACTGTGCTGCTCATTTCTGTGTTGCGTGTGTGTTCTGCGTTGTTCTCCTGTGTGAGGCTGTACGTGTGGTGTGTCTGTGCGTGGTTGTGTGTGTAGTGTGTGAAATGTGTGCCATTTGCCTTCTTTGTTGATTATGTGCGTTTTGCCTAAGGATTTGTGAGTTTTGTGTGTTTTGTGTGTGTGACTGTGATTTGTGTGTGGTTGTGTTTCAGTGGTTGAGTGTGTGTTGTTTGTCATGTATGTGATGTGAGATGTGTTGTCTGTGTGTGGTTGTGCTTGTTTAGCGTGCCTCGTTGCGTGTGCTGCACATACTCTCCCAAATGTGATTTTTGTGTTCTATGAGAAACATGTGCTTTGTTGTGTCTGGTGTGTGCCCTGTGACTGTTGTTTTGTTACTTTCCGCGTTTCTTGTGTGTGTGTGTGCGCATTGCGTGGCGGTGCCCGTGTGTGTATATGTGTGTGGGGTGTCTGTGTGCAGTGGTGTGTGGAGTGCTTGGTGTGTGAACTGCGTGCGTTTATTTTTTGGTTGTGAGTTTGGGGTGTGGTTTTGCATGTGTTGTGCGTGTTTTGCGAGTGTGATTGTGATACGTGTTTGAAAGTTTGTGTGTGTGATTGGTTGTTATGTGTGTGAGGTGAGATGTGTTATCTGTATGTGGTTTTGCTTGTGTAGTGTGCCTCATTTTGTGTGTGTGGTGTGTACATGGTTAAATGTGGTTTGTGAGGGTTGGGAGCCCTTATGTCCTGTGATGTTTGTGGGGTATGTTGTTTCATACGTTGTGCTGTTTGCGTGTTGAGTTGGGTGTGTTCTCCATATCTTTGTGTTTGTGGGTGTTTACTTGTGTTTGCTGTGGTTATTCCTTGAGTGTGTGTTGTGTGTGGCTTTATGTGTGGTAGGTAGTGGTTACGTCGGTCTGTGTGCCCTGACGTTAATGCAGGGTGTTGTGTGTGCTTTGAGTTGTGATGTTTAATTTGTGTGTGATGCTTGTGTGTGTCGCACGACGTATTTTTCTGCGATTTGTGTATTATTTTGTGTGTTGTGGTGATGTACTGATGTGTTTGTTTTAATGTGTGTGTCGTGTGTGCTATGTTTGTGTCGTGCATCCTTTTTGTGATGTTTTGTGTTTGTTGAGTTTTGTGTCATGTGTGAAGTACATTGTCTTTTGTGCATACGGTAGGGCGTGTTCTGTGGTGTTGGTTGTGTGATCGTGTGTGTATTCTGTGTTGTGTTACATGTTTGCGTGCTGTGTTATTGTGTGTCCTTAGCTGTGAAGTCTGTGATGTGCTGGTTTAATGTGCGTGGCGGTGTTTGTGTGGTTGTGTGTGTGTTTCCTGTGTGTTTCGTTCTTTCTGTGTTGTGACTGTTGTGTATGTGATGTGTGCAGTTTGGGTACTTTGTTGTCTGTAGTGTGTGTTCTGTGTGTCTTTGTGGAGTGCTGTGTGACTGGTGCGGTTGTGGGTGGTTCTGTGTTGGGTGTTGTGCGCTTGGAGTGTGTCTTTGTGTGTTGTATGTTTGGCGTCTTTTGTGTAGCGTGTTGTGTTCGTGGTTGGGAATGTTATGTGGTCTGTGAATAGTTTTCTGTTTCATGTTTCATGTGTGATGTGACCGCACGTGCGTTGCGTGATGTACCACGTACTGTTCTCAGTTGCATGTGTGTGTTGTGTGTATTCTTATCTGTTTTGTGTATTGTGTGTGTGTTGTTTGTTCTGTGTATTTTATGTGTTGTGTGGGATATTGTGTGTTGTGTCTGATATGCTGTTTGCTTTGCATTGTGTGTTCTGTGAGGCTCTGTGTGCTGAAAGTTTCATGTGTGTTTTGTGTGATGTGTGTAGTGTGTGAAATGTGTGTTCCATAAATTTCGTGATCTTTCTGTTGTGGTTTGTGTATTTTTCGCACGTCGTTTGGCATCTCTTGTGTGTGGGGTGAGTTCTGCATGTGTGATTGTGATTTTTGTGTGGTTGTGTGGGCGTTTGCTTGTTACGCGTGTGATGTGAAATGTGTTGTCTGTGTGTGGTTGTGCTTGTTTAGCATGCCCCATTGTGTGTGCTGTGTGTACTCCGAAATGGGATTCATGTGTGTTGTGAGCAATTATGAGCTTTGATGTGTCTGGCGTGTGCCTTGTGGCTTGTGTTGTTACAATTTGGGTTTCGTGTGTGTGCGTTTTGCACAGTGCAGCCCGTGCCTGGATATGAGTGTGCGTTGTCTGCGCGTGAATGTGTGTGTGGTTTGTAGTGTGTGAAATGTGCGCTATGGGGGTTTTTGTTGGTTGCGTGTTTCCCGTGTGGTTTTGTATTTGGTGCAAGTGTTTTGCGTGTGTGATGGTGATCTGTGTTCGTCTGTGTTTGAGGGTCGTGTGTTTGTTCGGTTGAGTTAAGTGTGTGACCTGAGATGTGTTGTCTGTGTGTGATTGTGGTTGTGTAGTGTGCCTCATTGTGTGTGTTGCGTGTACTAATTGAACTGTGGTTTGTGTGAGTTGTGTGCTTTTATGTCCTGTGGTGTTTGTGGTGTATGTTGTTGTCTATGTTGCGCTGTGTGCATGTTTAGAGGTTCTGTATGTTCTCTATGTACGTGTTTGTGGGTGTTTACTTGCGTGTGTCGTGGTTGTTCCTTGAGCATGTGTTGTGTGTGGCTTTTTGTGTGTTATGCAGTGGCCGCATTGTTGTGCGCGTGCGTGTTGCATTGTTAATGCGGGGTGTTGTGTGTGTCATGAGTTGTGATGTTAATTTCTGTGTGCGATGTTTGTGTGTGTTGTGTGATGAGGTTCTGTTGATCTGTGTTTTGTGTTTGTGTTGAGTGTATTCTCTGTGTGTTGCCTATTGTGCGTGTGTGCGTGTGTTGCGTGGTCTGTGTGTTTTGCAAGTTGTGTGAGATTGTGTGTCATGAATGATGTGCTTCGTGTATATGTTGTGTGTTTGGCATTGCACATTCTGTGAGGCTCTGTGTGCTGTATGTATTATTTGTGTTTGCAGTGATGTGTGTAGTTTGTGAAATGTGTGTTGCATAAATTCGGAGTTCTTTTTGTTGTGGTTTGTGTGTGTTTTGCACGTGGGTTTGTATGTGTTGTGGGGGTGGTGTGCGTTTTGCATGTGTGATTGTGATCTGTGTGCGGTTGTGTTTGACACGTGGTGAGTGTGGTTGGCTGTTTTGAGTAATGAGTGTGATATGTGAGGTGTGTACTCTGTGGGGTCATGGATGGTCAGTGAGCCTCACTGTGTGTGTTGTGTTTACTCTGAGGACCGTGGTTCATGTGTATTGTGTGCAGTTATGTTCTCGGTGTGTGGGGGTTTTGATGTTTAGTGTGATGTGCTGTTTGTGTGTTGAGAGGCTTCTGCATTCAAGCGCACTGAAGAGAGCCTCTAGTGATTGTCCATTTTCTCCACAGGTTTGTTATCCTCCGGGAGGGCCTTGATTACTGAGGGCGCTCAAAGAGGACGTCCCTTTAATAGCCATGCCCTGAAGATGCCTTTGTAGTAATGTGTCAGGAACTGCTGCAGGAGAGCCTTATGCCAGACTTTGCTGAGGAAACAATCCACCGTGCACCGAGGAGACCCTCCCCGAGAGAATACTAGGCTGCTTTCGCCTTGCATGCAGTTTGCTCCTATGTGATATGGGAAACAGTGAACATTTGCAGTAAGAAGGCGGTCTTCTCTGTACACCCTCTATCTCAAAGACGTAAGTGGGCTTCGAATAGGCCTTAGCACGAGCCACACGGAAGTCACAGAAGAAGACGCTCTGAAATAACAGCAGTGGAGGCAAGTCGGCTTTGGATTCAGCTTGCGTGGGTGAAAGAAAGCAGTGCGCGATGCCCCATTCAAGGAATCATCGAAGTCGTTGCAGTGGATGCTGAAAGTGAGCTTGCAACGTGCTTTCCGTGTCTGTCCTGTGTGCCTGCGCACTCTGAGCGCCTGAGTGAGGTCTGCTGTGTGGAGCTCTCTTTCGCTGAGCGGTGGACTCTCGCTTGTGTGGCCATTAACGTGAGGCCTTGCTGAGGAAGCCTGGCTGTCAGAAGAATGCCCGCATACAATGAATCCAGCTTGGAAGTTTAAAAAGCCGCTTTTTTTCGGCTACTACCTGGCTGCTTCCGAGAGGCCCAGGTTGGTCTGTGGGGGTGTGTAAGCCGGGCTGACTGTGTGTAAGCCACAGTCTGAGCTTTGAAAAAAAGAGGTGCACATTGGCTTTAGTCCCTCAGCATCACGTCAGCAAGAGGTGTGTGCAAGCTTCCCCAAAGCCTGGTGGCGAATGGGCGCTAAGCGTCAGAGCTGTTGTCCTGCAGAGAAGGCTCTGAGGCTGTCTCTGTGCAAGTGACATATCCAGACTGACAGCTAAACACACTGCTGTGTCAAGGCGAGCTTCTCATGTCTACTTGTACTCCCAGACACAAGGGTACTGTGAAGCGGTCTTCTGCCCAGCCTCAGGGGAAGAGGCAGAGCAAGTTGCTTTCTGCACAGCACTGGAAGCGGGACGGATGGGCGTTCTGTTCAACACGTGAAAAGCAGGCAGCACCAGAAGCCTCTGTCAAGTAAGCTCCTCTGTATGGCTAGTGAAGCTTAATTCAAACCTGCAATGGAAATTGTTCTGGGGTAACTGAGCTCTAACTCCACGATCTAACACTTTCAGTTACTTTCTCCTAACTCATACAGAGTGGAACGGCCAAACGTAGGTGTGCATGGTGTCCTCTCTGGATGCACCTTAAGTCCGAGAGACACGTGTGCTGTGAATAGGACTTGCAAGTACGTTTAAGGGAAGATGCCGTTGGGACTCCTTCAGCTGATCATCCGTTCCTCAGAACAAAGCTCTTCTCTGGGCCAGAACTCCATCAGCCTGAACTAACCACGTGCAGCCCAGCTCTCTCTTTGTGAGCTGCAGGGAGAAAGAATCCTTTGCTATGATTCTAAAGCTAAATGCTTTAGGGCAGTCCTAAGACTTCTGCATTCAAGCACACTGAGGCCAAGCCTTCCGTGCGTGGCTGTTTTGTCCACAGGTTTGGAATCATACGGGAGGTCCTTGTTTCCTGGGGGTGCTAGAAGAGGACGCACAGAACCGGAGTGTCCTGGGGAGTAAAAGCTATGCCCTGAAGATGTCCTTGTAGTAAAGTGTCAGAAACTGCTGCAGAAGAGCCTTATGCCAAACTCTGCTGGGGAAACAATCCACCGTGCACTGAGGAGACCCTCCCTGAGAGAATACTACGCTGATTTCCCCTTGCATGCAACTTGCTCCTATGTGATATAGGAAACTTAGTCAACATTGCAGTAGAAGGCTATGTACACTTGATCTCTTTTGTGCTTTTCGGGTTTGTTGTGTGTGCAGTGTGCGGTACGTGTTGTTGGTATATGGTAGGGAGTGGTTTGTGGTGCTTTTCTGTGATTCTGTGTGCATTCTCTGTTGTGATACGCTGTGTGTGCTGTGTTCTTGTGTGTTTGGCGTTGTGCTGTCTTTGGTCTGTGGGTCTCGCTTGTTTCGTCTGTGTTGTGTGTTGTCCGTGTTGTGTGTATTTTGTAAGTAATATGTGCGGTACAGGTTCCTTACTGCTTGATGAGTACGCGGTTCTGTGTATTTTTCACTGGGGGTGTGTGTGTGTCATGTGTGATGCTGTTATTTGTGAGTTGTGTTGTGTGTGTTGAGTGGTTCTTTGTGTATTGTATGTTTTGCCTTTTTTTGATGAGTTATCTGTTGGCGGTTGTGTATGTTGTGTGTTTGGTGTGTGGCTTCCAGTCTAATGTTTAGTGTGAAATGGGTCTGGTCTTTCCTTGGTCTGTTGTGTTATGTACTGTGTTCTGGGTTGTGTGAGTGCCGTCCATATGCTTGCTGTGTGTTACATACTGGGTAGATGTCGGTTGGTCTGTGTAGTTTGAGCGTTGTGTGTGACGTTGATTTAGCGTTGTGTCAGACGTGTTGTGTGCATGTGCTTGTTGCGTGTGTGTTTGTGGGTTTTGGTTCGTGCTGTCTGCGTGTGGGCCTGTGCGTGCTGTGTGTTGTATGCTTGTGGTTGTGTGTGCTGTGTGTAGTGCATTATATGTGTGTTGCATGTGTTTTCATCAGTTGTGGATTTATTTCTATGTGTTGTGTCAGCTTTTTGTGTATGATTGTGATGTGTGTGCTGTGTTAGAGAGCTTGTGTGTGTGTGTGTGTGGCTGTTTGAGTTACGCACACGATGTGAGATGCGTTGACTGTGTGTGGTTGTGCTTGTCTAGTATGTCTCTTGGTGTGCGCAGTACGTAGTCTGTGAACGTTTTTCGTGTGTATTGTGAGCAGTTATGTGCCTTGAAGGGTGTGTGGTGTGTGTATTGCGACTACTGTGCTGCTCATTTCTGTGTTGCGTGTGTGTTCTGCGTTGTTCTCCTGTGTGAGGCTGTACGTGTGGTGTGTCTGTGCGTGGTTGTGTGTGTAGTGTGTGAAATGTGTGCCATTTGCCTTCTTTGTTGATTATGTGCGTTTTGCCTAAGGATTTGTGAGTTTTGTGTGTTTTGTGTGTGTGACTGTGATTTGTGTGTGGTTGTGTTTCAGTGGTTGAGTGTGTGTTGTTTGTCATGTATGTGATGTGAGATGTGTTGTCTGTGTGTGGTTGTGCTTGTTTAGCGTGCCTCGTTGCGTGTGCTGCACATACTCTCCCAAATGTGATTTTTGTGTTCTATGAGAAACATGTGCTTTGTTGTGTCTGGTGTGTGCCCTGTGACTGTTGTTTTGTTACTTTCCGCGTTTCTTGTGTGTGTGTGTGCGCATTGCGTGGCGGTGCCCGTGTGTGTATATGTGTGTGGGGTGTCTGTGTGCAGTGGTGTGTGGAGTGCTTGGTGTGTGAACTGCGTGCGTTTATTTTTTGGTTGTGAGTTTGGGGTGTGGTTTTGCATGTGTTGTGCGTGTTTTGCGAGTGTGATTGTGATACGTGTTTGAAAGTTTGTGTGTGTGATTGGTTGTTATGTGTGTGAGGTGAGATGTGTTATCTGTATGTGGTTTTGCTTGTGTAGTGTGCCTCATTTTGTGTGTGTGGTGTGTACATGGTTAAATGTGGTTTGTGAGGGTTGGGAGCCCTTATGTCCTGTGATGTTTGTGGGGTATGTTGTTTCATACGTTGTGCTGTTTGCGTGTTGAGTTGGGTGTGTTCTCCATATCTTTGTGTTTGTGGGTGTTTACTTGTGTTTGCTGTGGTTATTCCTTGAGTGTGTGTTGTGTGTGGCTTTATGTGTGGTAGGTAGTGGTTACGTCGGTCTGTGTGCCCTGACGTTAATGCAGGGTGTTGTGTGTGCTTTGAGTTGTGATGTTTAATTTGTGTGTGATGCTTGTGTGTGTCGCACGACGTATTTTTCTGCGATTTGTGTATTATTTTGTGTGTTGTGGTGATGTACTGATGTGTTTGTTTTAATGTGTGTGTCGTGTGTGCTATGTTTGTGTCGTGCATCCTTTTTGTGATGTTTTGTGTTTGTTGAGTTTTGTGTCATGTGTGAAGTACATTGTCTTTTGTGCATACGGTAGGGCGTGTTCTGTGGTGTTGGTTGTGTGATCGTGTGTGTATTCTGTGTTGTGTTACATGTTTGCGTGCTGTGTTATTGTGTGTCCTTAGCTGTGAAGTCTGTGATGTGCTGGTTTAATGTGCGTGGCGGTGTTTGTGTGGTTGTGTGTGTGTTTCCTGTGTGTTTCGTTCTTTCTGTGTTGTGACTGTTGTGTATGTGATGTGTGCAGTTTGGGTACTTTGTTGTCTGTAGTGTGTGTTCTGTGTGTCTTTGTGGAGTGCTGTGTGACTGGTGCGGTTGTGGGTGGTTCTGTGTTGGGTGTTGTGCGCTTGGAGTGTGTCTTTGTGTGTTGTATGTTTGGCGTCTTTTGTGTAGCGTGTTGTGTTCGTGGTTGGGAATGTTATGTGGTCTGTGAATAGTTTTCTGTTTCATGTTTCATGTGTGATGTGACCGCACGTGCGTTGCGTGATGTACCACGTACTGTTCTCAGTTGCATGTGTGTGTTGTGTGTATTCTTATCTGTTTTGTGTATTGTGTGTGTGTTGTTTGTTCTGTGTATTTTATGTGTTGTGTGGGATATTGTGTGTTGTGTCTGATATGCTGTTTGCTTTGCATTGTGTGTTCTGTGAGGCTCTGTGTGCTGAAAGTTTCATGTGTGTTTTGTGTGATGTGTGTAGTGTGTGAAATGTGTGTTCCATAAATTTCGTGATCTTTCTGTTGTGGTTTGTGTATTTTTCGCACGTCGTTTGGCATCTCTTGTGTGTGGGGTGAGTTCTGCATGTGTGATTGTGATTTTTGTGTGGTTGTGTGGGCGTTTGCTTGTTACGCGTGTGATGTGAAATGTGTTGTCTGTGTGTGGTTGTGCTTGTTTAGCATGCCCCATTGTGTGTGCTGTGTGTACTCCGAAATGGGATTCATGTGTGTTGTGAGCAATTATGAGCTTTGATGTGTCTGGCGTGTGCCTTGTGGCTTGTGTTGTTACAATTTGGGTTTCGTGTGTGTGCGTTTTGCACAGTGCAGCCCGTGCCTGGATATGAGTGTGCGTTGTCTGCGCGTGAATGTGTGTGTGGTTTGTAGTGTGTGAAATGTGCGCTATGGGGGTTTTTGTTGGTTGCGTGTTTCCCGTGTGGTTTTGTATTTGGTGCAAGTGTTTTGCGTGTGTGATGGTGATCTGTGTTCGTCTGTGTTTGAGGGTCGTGTGTTTGTTCGGTTGAGTTAAGTGTGTGACCTGAGATGTGTTGTCTGTGTGTGATTGTGGTTGTGTAGTGTGCCTCATTGTGTGTGTTGCGTGTACTAATTGAACTGTGGTTTGTGTGAGTTGTGTGCTTTTATGTCCTGTGGTGTTTGTGGTGTATGTTGTTGTCTATGTTGCGCTGTGTGCATGTTTAGAGGTTCTGTATGTTCTCTATGTACGTGTTTGTGGGTGTTTACTTGCGTGTGTCGTGGTTGTTCCTTGAGCATGTGTTGTGTGTGGCTTTTTGTGTGTTATGCAGTGGCCGCATTGTTGTGCGCGTGCGTGTTGCATTGTTAATGCGGGGTGTTGTGTGTGTCATGAGTTGTGATGTTAATTTCTGTGTGCGATGTTTGTGTGTGTTGTGTGATGAGGTTCTGTTGATCTGTGTTTTGTGTTTGTGTTGAGTGTATTCTCTGTGTGTTGCCTATTGTGCGTGTGTGCGTGTGTTGCGTGGTCTGTGTGTTTTGCAAGTTGTGTGAGATTGTGTGTCATGAATGATGTGCTTCGTGTATATGTTGTGTGTTTGGCATTGCACATTCTGTGAGGCTCTGTGTGCTGTATGTATTATTTGTGTTTGCAGTGATGTGTGTAGTTTGTGAAATGTGTGTTGCATAAATTCGGAGTTCTTTTTGTTGTGGTTTGTGTGTGTTTTGCACGTGGGTTTGTATGTGTTGTGGGGGTGGTGTGCGTTTTGCATGTGTGATTGTGATCTGTGTGCGGTTGTGTTTGACACGTGGTGAGTGTGGTTGGCTGTTTTGAGTAATGAGTGTGATATGTGAGGTGTGTACTCTGTGGGGTCATGGATGGTCAGTGAGCCTCACTGTGTGTGTTGTGTTTACTCTGAGGACCGTGGTTCATGTGTATTGTGTGCAGTTATGTTCTCGGTGTGTGGGGGTTTTGATGTTTAGTGTGATGTGCTGTTTGTGTGTTGAGAGGCTTCTGCATTCAAGCGCACTGAAGAGAGCCTCTAGTGATTGTCCATTTTCTCCACAGGTTTGTTATCCTCCGGGAGGGCCTTGATTACTGAGGGCGCTCAAAGAGGACGTCCCTTTAATAGCCATGCCCTGAAGATGCCTTTGTAGTAATGTGTCAGGAACTGCTGCAGGAGAGCCTTATGCCAGACTTTGCTGAGGAAACAATCCACCGTGCACCGAGGAGACCCTCCCCGAGAGAATACTAGGCTGCTTTCGCCTTGCATGCAGTTTGCTCCTATGTGATATGGGAAACAGTGAACATTTGCAGTAAGAAGGCGGTCTTCTCTGTACACCCTCTATCTCAAAGACGTAAGTGGGCTTCGAATAGGCCTTAGCACGAGCCACACGGAAGTCACAGAAGAAGACGCTCTGAAATAACAGCAGTGGAGGCAAGTCGGCTTTGGATTCAGCTTGCGTGGGTGAAAGAAAGCAGTGCGCGATGCCCCATTCAAGGAATCATCGAAGTCGTTGCAGTGGATGCTGAAAGTGAGCTTGCAACGTGCTTTCCGTGTCTGTCCTGTGTGCCTGCACTCTGAGCGCCTGAGTGAGGTCTGCTGTGTGGAGCTCTCTTTCGCTGAGCGGTGGACTCTCGCTTGTGTGGCCATTAACGTGAGGCCTTGCTGAGGAAGCCTGGCTGTCAGAAGAATGCCCGCATACAATGAATCCAGCTTGGAAGTTTAAAAAGCCGCTTTTTTTCGGCTACTACCTGGCTGCTTCCGAGAGGCCCAGGTTGGTCTGTGGGGGTGTGTAAGCCGGGCTGACTGTGTGTAAGCCACAGTCTGAGCTTTGAAAAAAAGAGGTGCACATTGGCTTTAGTCCCTCAGCATCACGTCAGCAAGAGGTGTGTGCAAGCTTCCCCAAAGCCTGGTGGCGAATGGGCGCTAAGCGTCAGAGCTGTTGTCCTGCAGAGAAGGCTCTGAGGCTGTCTCTGTGCAAGTGACATATCCAGACTGACAGCTAAACACACTGCTGTGTCAAGGCGAGCTTCTCATGTCTACTTGTACTCCCAGACACAAGGGTACTGTGAAGCGGTCTTCTGCCCAGCCTCAGGGGAAGAGGCAGAGCAAGTTGCTTTCTGCACAGCACTGGAAGCGGGACGGATGGGCGTTCTGTTCAACACGTGAAAAGCAGGCAGCACCAGAAGCCTCTGTCAAGTAAGCTCCTCTGTATGGCTAGTGAAGCTTAATTCAAACCTGCAATGGAAATTGTTCTGGGGTAACTGAGCTCTAACTCCACGATCTAACACTTTCAGTTACTTTCTCCTAACTCATACAGAGTGGAACGGCCAAACGTAGGTGTGCATGGTGTCCTCTCTGGATGCACCTTAAGTCCGAGAGACACGTGTGCTGTGAATAGGACTTGCAAGTACGTTTAAGGGAAGATGCCGTTGGGACTCCTTCAGCTGATCATCCGTTCCTCAGAACAAAGCTCTTCTCTGGGCCAGAACTCCATCAGCCTGAACTAACCACGTGCAGCCCAGCTCTCTCTTTGTGAGCTGCAGGGAGAAAGAATCCTTTGCTATGATTCTAAAGCTAAATGCTTTAGGGCAGTCCTAAGACTTCTGCATTCAAGCACACTGAGGCCAAGCCTTCCGTGCGTGGCTGTTTTGTCCACAGGTTTGGAATCATACGGGAGGTCCTTGTTTCCTGGGGGTGCTAGAAGAGGACGCACAGAACCGGAGTGTCCTGGGGAGTAAAAGCTATGCCCTGAAGATGTCCTTGTAGTAAAGTGTCAGAAACTGCTGCAGAAGAGCCTTATGCCAAACTCTGCTGGGGAAACAATCCACCGTGCACTGAGGAGACCCTCCCTGAGAGAATACTACGCTGATTTCCCCTTGCATGCAACTTGCTCCTATGTGATATAGGAAACTTAGTCAACATTGCAGTAGAAGGCTATGTACACTTGATCTCTTTTGTGCTTTTCGGGTTTGTTGTGTGTGCAGTGTGCGGTACGTGTTGTTGGTATATGGTAGGGAGTGGTTTGTGGTGCTTTTCTGTGATTCTGTGTGCATTCTCTGTTGTGATACGCTGTGTGTGCTGTGTTCTTGTGTGTTTGGCGTTGTGCTGTCTTTGGTCTGTGGGTCTCGCTTGTTTCGTCTGTGTTGTGTGTTGTCCGTGTTGTGTGTATTTTGTACGTAATATGTGCGGTACAGGTTCCTTACTGCTTGATGAGTACGCGGTTCTGTGTATTTTTCACTGGGGGTGTGTGTGTGTCATGTGTGATGCTGTTATTTGTGAGTTGTGTTGTGTGTGTTGAGTGGTTCTTTGTGTATTGTATGTTTTGCCTTTTTTTGATGAGTTATCTGTTGGCGGTTGTGTATGTTGTGTGTTTGGTGTGTGGCTTCCAGTCTAATGTTTAGTGTGAAATGGGTCTGGTCTTTCCTTGGTCTGTTGTGTTATGTACTGTGTTCTGGGTTGTGTGAGTGCCGTCCATATGCTTGCTGTGTGTTACATACTGGGTAGATGTCGGTTGGTCTGTGTAGTTTGAGCGTTGTGTGTGACGTTGATTTAGCGTTGTGTCAGACGTGTTGTGTGCATGTGCTTGTTGCGTGTGTGTTTGTGGGTTTTGGTTCGTGCTGTCTGCGTGTGGGCCTGTGCGTGCTGTGTGTTGTATGCTTGTGGTTGTGTGTGCTGTGTGTAGTGCATTATATGTGTGTTGCATGTGTTTTCATCAGTTGTGGATTTATTTCTATGTGTTGTGTCAGCTTTTTGTGTATGATTGTGATGTGTGTGCTGTGTTAGAGAGCTTGTGTGTGTGTGTGTGTGGCTGTTTGAGTTACGCACACGATGTGAGATGCGTTGACTGTGTGTGGTTGTGCTTGTCTAGTATGTCTCTTGGTGTGCGCAGTACGTAGTCTGTGAACGTTTTTCGTGTGTATTGTGAGCAGTTATGTGCCTTGAAGGGTGTGTGGTGTGTGTATTGCGACTACTGTGCTGCTCATTTCTGTGTTGCGTGTGTGTTCTGCGTTGTTCTCCTGTGTGAGGCTGTACGTGTGGTGTGTCTGTGCGTGGTTGTGTGTGTAGTGTGTGAAATGTGTGCCATTTGCCTTCTTTGTTGATTATGTGCGTTTTGCCTAAGGATTTGTGAGTTTTGTGTGTTTTGTGTGTGTGACTGTGATTTGTGTGTGGTTGTGTTTCAGTGGTTGAGTGTGTGTTGTTTGTCATGTATGTGATGTGAGATGTGTTGTCTGTGTGTGGTTGTGCTTGTTTAGCGTGCCTCGTTGCGTGTGCTGCACATACTCTCCCAAATGTGATTTTTGTGTTCTATGAGAAACATGTGCTTTGTTGTGTCTGGTGTGTGCCCTGTGACTGTTGTTTTGTTACTTTCCGCGTTTCTTGTGTGTGTGTGTGCGCATTGCGTGGCGGTGCCCGTGTGTGTATATGTGTGTGGGGTGTCTGTGTGCAGTGGTGTGTGGAGTGCTTGGTGTGTGAACTGCGTGCGTTTATTTTTTGGTTGTGAGTTTGGGGTGTGGTTTTGCATGTGTTGTGCGTGTTTTGCGAGTGTGATTGTGATACGTGTTTGAAAGTTTGTGTGTGTGATTGGTTGTTATGTGTGTGAGGTGAGATGTGTTATCTGTATGTGGTTTTGCTTGTGTAGTGTGCCTCATTTTGTGTGTGTGGTGTGTACATGGTTAAATGTGGTTTGTGAGGGTTGGGAGCCCTTATGTCCTGTGATGTTTGTGGGGTATGTTGTTTCATACGTTGTGCTGTTTGCGTGTTGAGTTGGGTGTGTTCTCCATATCTTTGTGTTTGTGGGTGTTTACTTGTGTTTGCTGTGGTTATTCCTTGAGTGTGTGTTGTGTGTGGCTTTATGTGTGGTAGGTAGTGGTTACGTCGGTCTGTGTGCCCTGACGTTAATGCAGGGTGTTGTGTGTGCTTTGAGTTGTGATGTTTAATTTGTGTGTGATGCTTGTGTGTGTCGCACGACGTATTTTTCTGCGATTTGTGTATTATTTTGTGTGTTGTGGTGATGTACTGATGTGTTTGTTTTAATGTGTGTGTCGTGTGTGCTATGTTTGTGTCGTGCATCCTTTTTGTGATGTTTTGTGTTTGTTGAGTTTTGTGTCATGTGTGAAGTACATTGTCTTTTGTGCATACGGTAGGGCGTGTTCTGTGGTGTTGGTTGTGTGATCGTGTGTGTATTCTGTGTTGTGTTACATGTTTGCGTGCTGTGTTATTGTGTGTCCTTAGCTGTGAAGTCTGTGATGTGCTGGTTTAATGTGCGTGGCGGTGTTTGTGTGGTTGTGTGTGTGTTTCCTGTGTGTTTCGTTCTTTCTGTGTTGTGACTGTTGTGTATGTGATGTGTGCAGTTTGGGTACTTTGTTGTCTGTAGTGTGTGTTCTGTGTGTCTTTGTGGAGTGCTGTGTGACTGGTGCGGTTGTGGGTGGTTCTGTGTTGGGTGTTGTGCGCTTGGAGTGTGTCTTTGTGTGTTGTATGTTTGGCGTCTTTTGTGTAGCGTGTTGTGTTCGTGGTTGGGAATGTTATGTGGTCTGTGAATAGTTTTCTGTTTCATGTTTCATGTGTGATGTGACCGCACGTGCGTTGCGTGATGTACCACGTACTGTTCTCAGTTGCATGTGTGTGTTGTGTGTATTCTTATCTGTTTTGTGTATTGTGTGTGTGTTGTTTGTTCTGTGTATTTTATGTGTTGTGTGGGATATTGTGTGTTGTGTCTGATATGCTGTTTGCTTTGCATTGTGTGTTCTGTGAGGCTCTGTGTGCTGAAAGTTTCATGTGTGTTTTGTGTGATGTGTGTAGTGTGTGAAATGTGTGTTCCATAAATTTCGTGATCTTTCTGTTGTGGTTTGTGTATTTTTCGCACGTCGTTTGGCATCTCTTGTGTGTGGGGTGAGTTCTGCATGTGTGATTGTGATTTTTGTGTGGTTGTGTGGGCGTTTGCTTGTTACGCGTGTGATGTGAAATGTGTTGTCTGTGTGTGGTTGTGCTTGTTTAGCATGCCCCATTGTGTGTGCTGTGTGTACTCCGAAATGGGATTCATGTGTGTTGTGAGCAATTATGAGCTTTGATGTGTCTGGCGTGTGCCTTGTGGCTTGTGTTGTTACAATTTGGGTTTCGTGTGTGTGCGTTTTGCACAGTGCAGCCCGTGCCTGGATATGAGTGTGCGTTGTCTGCGCGTGAATGTGTGTGTGGTTTGTAGTGTGTGAAATGTGCGCTATGGGGGTTTTTGTTGGTTGCGTGTTTCCCGTGTGGTTTTGTATTTGGTGCAAGTGTTTTGCGTGTGTGATGGTGATCTGTGTTCGTCTGTGTTTGAGGGTCGTGTGTTTGTTCGGTTGAGTTAAGTGTGTGACCTGAGATGTGTTGTCTGTGTGTGATTGTGGTTGTGTAGTGTGCCTCATTGTGTGTGTTGCGTGTACTAATTGAACTGTGGTTTGTGTGAGTTGTGTGCTTTTATGTCCTGTGGTGTTTGTGGTGTATGTTGTTGTCTATGTTGCGCTGTGTGCATGTTTAGAGGTTCTGTATGTTCTCTATGTACGTGTTTGTGGGTGTTTACTTGCGTGTGTCGTGGTTGTTCCTTGAGCATGTGTTGTGTGTGGCTTTTTGTGTGTTATGCAGTGGCCGCATTGTTGTGCGCGTGCGTGTTGCATTGTTAATGCGGGGTGTTGTGTGTGTCATGAGTTGTGATGTTAATTTCTGTGTGCGATGTTTTTGTGTGTTGTGTGATGAGGTTCTGTTGATCTGTGTTTTGTGTTTGTGTTGAGTGTATTCTCTGTGTGTTGCCTATTGTGCGTGTGTGCGTGTGTTGCGTGGTCTGTGTGTTTTGCAAGTTGTGTGAGATTGTGTGTCATGAATGATGTGCTTCGTGTATATGTTGTGTGTTTGGCATTGCACATTCTGTGAGGCTCTGTGTGCTGTATGTATTATTTGTGTTTGCAGTGATGTGTGTAGTTTGTGAAATGTGTGTTGCATAAATTCGGAGTTCTTTTTGTTGTGGTTTGTGTGTGTTTTGCACGTGGGTTTGTATGTGTTGTGGGGGTGGTGTGCGTTTTGCATGTGTGATTGTGATCTGTGTGCGGTTGTGTTTGACACGTGGTGAGTGTGGTTGGCTGTTTTGAGTAATGAGTGTGATATGTGAGGTGTGTACTCTGTGGGGTCATGGATGGTCAGTGAGCCTCACTGTGTGTGTTGTGTTTACTCTGAGGACCGTGGTTCATGTGTATTGTGTGCAGTTATGTTCTCGGTGTGTGGGGGTTTTGATGTTTAGTGTGATGTGCTGTTTGTGTGTTGAGAGGCTTCTGCATTCAAGCGCACTGAAGAGAGCCTCTAGTGATTGTCCATTTTCTCCACAGGTTTGTTATCCTCCGGGAGGGCCTTGATTACTGAGGGCGCTCAAAGAGGACGTCCCTTTAATAGCCATGCCCTGAAGATGCCTTTGTAGTAATGTGTCAGGAACTGCTGCAGGAGAGCCTTATGCCAGACTTTGCTGAGGAAACAATCCACCGTGCACCGAGGAGACCCTCCCCGAGAGAATACTAGGCTGCTTTCGCCTTGCATGCAGTTTGCTCCTATGTGATATGGGAAACAGTGAACATTTGCAGTAAGAAGGCGGTCTTCTCTGTACACCCTCTATCTCAAAGACGTAAGTGGGCTTCGAATAGGCCTTAGCACGAGCCACACGGAAGTCACAGAAGAAGACGCTCTGAAATAACAGCAGTGGAGGCAAGTCGGCTTTGGATTCAGCTTGCGTGGGTGAAAGAAAGCAGTGCGCGATGCCCCATTCAAGGAATCATCGAAGTCGTTGCAGTGGATGCTGAAAGTGAGCTTGCAACGTGCTTTCCGTGTCTGTCCTGTGTGCCTGCACTCTGAGCGCCTGAGTGAGGTCTGCTGTGTGGAGCTCTCTTTCGCTGAGCGGTGGACTCTCGCTTGTGTGGCCATTAACGTGAGGCCTTGCTGAGGAAGCCTGGCTGTCAGAAGAATGCCCGCATACAATGAATCCAGCTTGGAAGTTTAAAAAGCCGCTTTTTTTCGGCTACTACCTGGCTGCTTCCGAGAGGCCCAGGTTGGTCTGTGGGGGTGTGTAAGCCGGGCTGACTGTGTGTAAGCCACAGTCTGAGCTTTGAAAAAAAGAGGTGCACATTGGCTTTAGTCCCTCAGCATCACGTCAGCAAGAGGTGTGTGCAAGCTTCCCCAAAGCCTGGTGGCGAATGGGCGCTAAGCGTCAGAGCTGTTGTCCTGCAGAGAAGGCTCTGAGGCTGTCTCTGTGCAAGTGACATATCCAGACTGACAGCTAAACACACTGCTGTGTCAAGGCGAGCTTCTCATGTCTACTTGTACTCCCAGACACAAGGGTACTGTGAAGCGGTCTTCTGCCCAGCCTCAGGGGAAGAGGCAGAGCAAGTTGCTTTCTGCACAGCACTGGAAGCGGGACGGATGGGCGTTCTGTTCAACACGTGAAAAGCAGGCAGCACCAGAAGCCTCTGTCAAGTAAGCTCCTCTGTATGGCTAGTGAAGCTTAATTCAAACCTGCAATGGAAATTGTTCTGGGGTAACTGAGCTCTAACTCCACGATCTAACACTTTCAGTTACTTTCTCCTAACTCATACAGAGTGGAACGGCCAAACGTAGGTGTGCATGGTGTCCTCTCTGGATGCACCTTAAGTCCGAGAGACACGTGTGCTGTGAATAGGACTTGCAAGTACGTTTAAGGGAAGATGCCGTTGGGACTCCTTCAGCTGATCATCCGTTCCTCAGAACAAAGCTCTTCTCTGGGCCAGAACTCCATCAGCCTGAACTAACCACGTGCAGCCCAGCTCTCTCTTTGTGAGCTGCAGGGAGAAAGAATCCTTTGCTATGATTCTAAAGCTAAATGCTTTAGGGCAGTCCTAAGACTTCTGCATTCAAGCACACTGAGGCCAAGCCTTCCGTGCGTGGCTGTTTTGTCCACAGGTTTGGAATCATACGGGAGGTCCTTGTTTCCTGGGGGTGCTAGAAGAGGACGCACAGAACCGGAGTGTCCTGGGGAGTAAAAGCTATGCCCTGAAGATGTCCTTGTAGTAAAGTGTCAGAAACTGCTGCAGAAGAGCCTTATGCCAAACTCTGCTGGGGAAACAATCCACCGTGCACTGAGGAGACCCTCCCTGAGAGAATACTACGCTGATTTCCCCTTGCATGCAACTTGCTCCTATGTGATATAGGAAACTTAGTCAACATTGCAGTAGAAGGCTATGTACACTTGATCTCTTTTGTGCTTTTCGGGTTTGTTGTGTGTGCAGTGTGCGGTACGTGTTGTTGGTATATGGTAGGGAGTGGTTTGTGGTGCTTTTCTGTGATTCTGTGTGCATTCTCTGTTGTGATACGCTGTGTGTGCTGTGTTCTTGTGTGTTTGGCGTTGTGCTGTCTTTGGTCTGTGGGTCTCGCTTGTTTCGTCTGTGTTGTGTGTTGTCCGTGTTGTGTGTATTTTGTACGTAATATGTGCGGTACAGGTTCCTTACTGCTTGATGAGTACGCGGTTCTGTGTATTTTTCACTGGGGGTGTGTGTGTGTCATGTGTGATGCTGTTATTTGTGAGTTGTGTTGTGTGTGTTGAGTGGTTCTTTGTGTATTGTATGTTTTGCCTTTTTTTGATGAGTTATCTGTTGGCGGTTGTGTATGTTGTGTGTTTGGTGTGTGGCTTCCAGTCTAATGTTTAGTGTGAAATGGGTCTGGTCTTTCCTTGGTCTGTTGTGTTATGTACTGTGTTCTGGGTTGTGTGAGTGCCGTCCATATGCTTGCTGTGTGTTACATACTGGGTAGATGTCGGTTGGTCTGTGTAGTTTGAGCGTTGTGTGTGACGTTGATTTAGCGTTGTGTCAGACGTGTTGTGTGCATGTGCTTGTTGCGTGTGTGTTTGTGGGTTTTGGTTCGTGCTGTCTGCGTGTGGGCCTGTGCGTGCTGTGTGTTGTATGCTTGTGGTTGTGTGTGCTGTGTGTAGTGCATTATATGTGTGTTGCATGTGTTTTCATCAGTTGTGGATTTATTTCTATGTGTTGTGTCAGCTTTTTGTGTATGATTGTGATGTGTGTGCTGTGTTAGAGAGCTTGTGTGTGTGTGTGTGTGGCTGTTTGAGTTACGCACACGATGTGAGATGCGTTGACTGTGTGTGGTTGTGCTTGTCTAGTATGTCTCTTGGTGTGCGCAGTACGTAGTCTGTGAACGTTTTTCGTGTGTATTGTGAGCAGTTATGTGCCTTGAAGGGTGTGTGGTGTGTGTATTGCGACTACTGTGCTGCTCATTTCTGTGTTGCGTGTGTGTTCTGCGTTGTTCTCCTGTGTGAGGCTGTACGTGTGGTGTGTCTGTGCGTGGTTGTGTGTGTAGTGTGTGAAATGTGTGCCATTTGCCTTCTTTGTTGATTATGTGCGTTTTGCCTAAGGATTTGTGAGTTTTGTGTGTTTTGTGTGTGTGACTGTGATTTGTGTGTGGTTGTGTTTCAGTGGTTGAGTGTGTGTTGTTTGTCATGTATGTGATGTGAGATGTGTTGTCTGTGTGTGGTTGTGCTTGTTTAGCGTGCCTCGTTGCGTGTGCTGCACATACTCTCCCAAATGTGATTTTTGTGTTCTATGAGAAACATGTGCTTTGTTGTGTCTGGTGTGTGCCCTGTGACTGTTGTTTTGTTACTTTCCGCGTTTCTTGTGTGTGTGTGTGCGCATTGCGTGGCGGTGCCCGTGTGTGTATATGTGTGTGGGGTGTCTGTGTGCAGTGGTGTGTGGAGTGCTTGGTGTGTGAACTGCGTGCGTTTATTTTTTGGTTGTGAGTTTGGGGTGTGGTTTTGCATGTGTTGTGCGTGTTTTGCGAGTGTGATTGTGATACGTGTTTGAAAGTTTGTGTGTGTGATTGGTTGTTATGTGTGTGAGGTGAGATGTGTTATCTGTATGTGGTTTTGCTTGTGTAGTGTGCCTCATTTTGTGTGTGTGGTGTGTACATGGTTAAATGTGGTTTGTGAGGGTTGGGAGCCCTTATGTCCTGTGATGTTTGTGGGGTATGTTGTTTCATACGTTGTGCTGTTTGCGTGTTGAGTTGGGTGTGTTCTCCATATCTTTGTGTTTGTGGGTGTTTACTTGTGTTTGCTGTGGTTATTCCTTGAGTGTGTGTTGTGTGTGGCTTTATGTGTGGTAGGTAGTGGTTACGTCGGTCTGTGTGCCCTGACGTTAATGCAGGGTGTTGTGTGTGCTTTGAGTTGTGATGTTTAATTTGTGTGTGATGCTTGTGTGTGTCGCACGACGTATTTTTCTGCGATTTGTGTATTATTTTGTGTGTTGTGGTGATGTACTGATGTGTTTGTTTTAATGTGTGTGTCGTGTGTGCTATGTTTGTGTCGTGCATCCTTTTTGTGATGTTTTGTGTTTGTTGAGTTTTGTGTCATGTGTGAAGTACATTGTCTTTTGTGCATACGGTAGGGCGTGTTCTGTGGTGTTGGTTGTGTGATCGTGTGTGTATTCTGTGTTGTGTTACATGTTTGCGTGCTGTGTTATTGTGTGTCCTTAGCTGTGAAGTCTGTGATGTGCTGGTTTAATGTGCGTGGCGGTGTTTGTGTGGTTGTGTGTGTGTTTCCTGTGTGTTTCGTTCTTTCTGTGTTGTGACTGTTGTGTATGTGATGTGTGCAGTTTGGGTACTTTGTTGTCTGTAGTGTGTGTTCTGTGTGTCTTTGTGGAGTGCTGTGTGACTGGTGCGGTTGTGGGTGGTTCTGTGTTGGGTGTTGTGCGCTTGGAGTGTGTCTTTGTGTGTTGTATGTTTGGCGTCTTTTGTGTAGCGTGTTGTGTTCGTGGTTGGGAATGTTATGTGGTCTGTGAATAGTTTTCTGTTTCATGTTTCATGTGTGATGTGACCGCACGTGCGTTGCGTGATGTACCACGTACTGTTCTCAGTTGCATGTGTGTGTTGTGTGTATTCTTATCTGTTTTGTGTATTGTGTGTGTGTTGTTTGTTCTGTGTATTTTATGTGTTGTGTGGGATATTGTGTGTTGTGTCTGATATGCTGTTTGCTTTGCATTGTGTGTTCTGTGAGGCTCTGTGTGCTGAAAGTTTCATGTGTGTTTTGTGTGATGTGTGTAGTGTGTGAAATGTGTGTTCCATAAATTTCGTGATCTTTCTGTTGTGGTTTGTGTATTTTTCGCACGTCGTTTGGCATCTCTTGTGTGTGGGGTGAGTTCTGCATGTGTGATTGTGATTTTTGTGTGGTTGTGTGGGCGTTTGCTTGTTACGCGTGTGATGTGAAATGTGTTGTCTGTGTGTGGTTGTGCTTGTTTAGCATGCCCCATTGTGTGTGCTGTGTGTACTCCGAAATGGGATTCATGTGTGTTGTGAGCAATTATGAGCTTTGATGTGTCTGGCGTGTGCCTTGTGGCTTGTGTTGTTACAATTTGGGTTTCGTGTGTGTGCGTTTTGCACAGTGCAGCCCGTGCCTGGATATGAGTGTGCGTTGTCTGCGCGTGAATGTGTGTGTGGTTTGTAGTGTGTGAAATGTGCGCTATGGGGGTTTTTGTTGGTTGCGTGTTTCCCGTGTGGTTTTGTATTTGGTGCAAGTGTTTTGCGTGTGTGATGGTGATCTGTGTTCGTCTGTGTTTGAGGGTCGTGTGTTTGTTCGGTTGAGTTAAGTGTGTGACCTGAGATGTGTTGTCTGTGTGTGATTGTGGTTGTGTAGTGTGCCTCATTGTGTGTGTTGCGTGTACTAATTGAACTGTGGTTTGTGTGAGTTGTGTGCTTTTATGTCCTGTGGTGTTTGTGGTGTATGTTGTTGTCTATGTTGCGCTGTGTGCATGTTTAGAGGTTCTGTATGTTCTCTATGTACGTGTTTGTGGGTGTTTACTTGCGTGTGTCGTGGTTGTTCCTTGAGCATGTGTTGTGTGTGGCTTTTTGTGTGTTATGCAGTGGCCGCATTGTTGTGCGCGTGCGTGTTGCATTGTTAATGCGGGGTGTTGTGTGTGTCATGAGTTGTGATGTTAATTTCTGTGTGCGATGTTTGTGTGTGTTGTGTGATGAGGTTCTGTTGATCTGTGTTTTGTGTTTGTGTTGAGTGTATTCTCTGTGTGTTGCCTATTGTGCGTGTGTGCGTGTGTTGCGTGGTCTGTGTGTTTTGCAAGTTGTGTGAGATTGTGTGTCATGAATGATGTGCTTCGTGTATATGTTGTGTGTTTGGCATTGCACATTCTGTGAGGCTCTGTGTGCTGTATGTATTATTTGTGTTTGCAGTGATGTGTGTAGTTTGTGAAATGTGTGTTGCATAAATTCGGAGTTCTTTTTGTTGTGGTTTGTGTGTGTTTTGCACGTGGGTTTGTATGTGTTGTGGGGGTGGTGTGCGTTTTGCATGTGTGATTGTGATCTGTGTGCGGTTGTGTTTGACACGTGGTGAGTGTGGTTGGCTGTTTTGAGTAATGAGTGTGATATGTGAGGTGTGTACTCTGTGGGGTCATGGATGGTCAGTGAGCCTCACTGTGTGTGTTGTGTTTACTCTGAGGACCGTGGTTCATGTGTATTGTGTGCAGTTATGTTCTCGGTGTGTGGGGGTTTTGATGTTTAGTGTGATGTGCTGTTTGTGTGTTGAGAGGCTTCTGCATTCAAGCGCACTGAAGAGAGCCTCTAGTGATTGTCCATTTTCTCCACAGGTTTGTTATCCTCCGGGAGGGCCTTGATTACTGAGGGCGCTCAAAGAGGACGTCCCTTTAATAGCCATGCCCTGAAGATGCCTTTGTAGTAATGTGTCAGGAACTGCTGCAGGAGAGCCTTATGCCAGACTTTGCTGAGGAAACAATCCACCGTGCACCGAGGAGACCCTCCCCGAGAGAATACTAGGCTGCTTTCGCCTTGCATGCAGTTTGCTCCTATGTGATATGGGAAACAGTGAACATTTGCAGTAAGAAGGCGGTCTTCTCTGTACACCCTCTATCTCAAAGACGTAAGTGGGCTTCGAATAGGCCTTAGCACGAGCCACACGGAAGTCACAGAAGAAGACGCTCTGAAATAACAGCAGTGGAGGCAAGTCGGCTTTGGATTCAGCTTGCGTGGGTGAAAGAAAGCAGTGCGCGATGCCCCATTCAAGGAATCATCGAAGTCGTTGCAGTGGATGCTGAAAGTGAGCTTGCAACGTGCTTTCCGTGTCTGTCCTGTGTGCCTGCACTCTGAGCGCCTGAGTGAGGTCTGCTGTGTGGAGCTCTCTTTCGCTGAGCGGTGGACTCTCGCTTGTGTGGCCATTAACGTGAGGCCTTGCTGAGGAAGCCTGGCTGTCAGAAGAATGCCCGCATACAATGAATCCAGCTTGGAAGTTTAAAAAGCCGCTTTTTTTCGGCTACTACCTGGCTGCTTCCGAGAGGCCCAGGTTGGTCTGTGGGGGTGTGTAAGCCGGGCTGACTGTGTGTAAGCCACAGTCTGAGCTTTGAAAAAAAGAGGTGCACATTGGCTTTAGTCCCTCAGCATCACGTCAGCAAGAGGTGTGTGCAAGCTTCCCCAAAGCCTGGTGGCGAATGGGCGCTAAGCGTCAGAGCTGTTGTCCTGCAGAGAAGGCTCTGAGGCTGTCTCTGTGCAAGTGACATATCCAGACTGACAGCTAAACACACTGCTGTGTCAAGGCGAGCTTCTCATGTCTACTTGTACTCCCAGACACAAGGGTACTGTGAAGCGGTCTTCTGCCCAGCCTCAGGGGAAGAGGCAGAGCAAGTTGCTTTCTGCACAGCACTGGAAGCGGGACGGATGGGCGTTCTGTTCAACACGTGAAAAGCAGGCAGCACCAGAAGCCTCTGTCAAGTAAGCTCCTCTGTATGGCTAGTGAAGCTTAATTCAAACCTGCAATGGAAATTGTTCTGGGGTAACTGAGCTCTAACTCCACGATCTAACACTTTCAGTTACTTTCTCCTAACTCATACAGAGTGGAACGGCCAAACGTAGGTGTGCATGGTGTCCTCTCTGGATGCACCTTAAGTCCGAGAGACACGTGTGCTGTGAATAGGACTTGCAAGTACGTTTAAGGGAAGATGCCGTTGGGACTCCTTCAGCTGATCATCCGTTCCTCAGAACAAAGCTCTTCTCTGGGCCAGAACTCCATCAGCCTGAACTAACCACGTGCAGCCCAGCTCTCTCTTTGTGAGCTGCAGGGAGAAAGAATCCTTTGCTATGATTCTAAAGCTAAATGCTTTAGGGCAGTCCTAAGACTTCTGCATTCAAGCACACTGAGGCCAAGCCTTCCGTGCGTGGCTGTTTTGTCCACAGGTTTGGAATCATACGGGAGGTCCTTGTTTCCTGGGGGTGCTAGAAGAGGACGCACAGAACCGGAGTGTCCTGGGGAGTAAAAGCTATGCCCTGAAGATGTCCTTGTAGTAAAGTGTCAGAAACTGCTGCAGAAGAGCCTTATGCCAAACTCTGCTGGGGAAACAATCCACCGTGCACTGAGGAGACCCTCCCTGAGAGAATACTACGCTGATTTCCCCTTGCATGCAACTTGCTCCTATGTGATATAGGAAACTTAGTCAACATTGCAGTAGAAGGCTATGTACACTTGATCTCTTTTGTGCTTTTCGGGTTTGTTGTGTGTGCAGTGTGCGGTACGTGTTGTTGGTATATGGTAGGGAGTGGTTTGTGGTGCTTTTCTGTGATTCTGTGTGCATTCTCTGTTGTGATACGCTGTGTGTGCTGTGTTCTTGTGTGTTTGGCGTTGTGCTGTCTTTGGTCTGTGGGTCTCGCTTGTTTCGTCTGTGTTGTGTGTTGTCCGTGTTGTGTGTATTTTGTACGTAATATGTGCGGTACAGGTTCCTTACTGCTTGATGAGTACGCGGTTCTGTGTATTTTTCACTGGGGGTGTGTGTGTGTCATGTGTGATGCTGTTATTTGTGAGTTGTGTTGTGTGTGTTGAGTGGTTCTTTGTGTATTGTATGTTTTGCCTTTTTTTGATGAGTTATCTGTTGGCGGTTGTGTATGTTGTGTGTTTGGTGTGTGGCTTCCAGTCTAATGTTTAGTGTGAAATGGGTCTGGTCTTTCCTTGGTCTGTTGTGTTATGTACTGTGTTCTGGGTTGTGTGAGTGCCGTCCATATGCTTGCTGTGTGTTACATACTGGGTAGATGTCGGTTGGTCTGTGTAGTTTGAGCGTTGTGTGTGACGTTGATTTAGCGTTGTGTCAGACGTGTTGTGTGCATGTGCTTGTTGCGTGTGTGTTTGTGGGTTTTGGTTCGTGCTGTCTGCGTGTGGGCCTGTGCGTGCTGTGTGTTGTATGCTTGTGGTTGTGTGTGCTGTGTGTAGTGCATTATATGTGTGTTGCATGTGTTTTCATCAGTTGTGGATTTATTTCTATGTGTTGTGTCAGCTTTTTGTGTATGATTGTGATGTGTGTGCTGTGTTAGAGAGCTTGTGTGTGTGTGTGTGTGGCTGTTTGAGTTACGCACACGATGTGAGATGCGTTGACTGTGTGTGGTTGTGCTTGTCTAGTATGTCTCTTGGTGTGCGCAGTACGTAGTCTGTGAACGTTTTTCGTGTGTATTGTGAGCAGTTATGTGCCTTGAAGGGTGTGTGGTGTGTGTATTGCGACTACTGTGCTGCTCATTTCTGTGTTGCGTGTGTGTTCTGCGTTGTTCTCCTGTGTGAGGCTGTACGTGTGGTGTGTCTGTGCGTGGTTGTGTGTGTAGTGTGTGAAATGTGTGCCATTTGCCTTCTTTGTTGATTATGTGCGTTTTGCCTAAGGATTTGTGAGTTTTGTGTGTTTTGTGTGTGTGACTGTGATTTGTGTGTGGTTGTGTTTCAGTGGTTGAGTGTGTGTTGTTTGTCATGTATGTGATGTGAGATGTGTTGTCTGTGTGTGGTTGTGCTTGTTTAGCGTGCCTCGTTGCGTGTGCTGCACATACTCTCCCAAATGTGATTTTTGTGTTCTATGAGAAACATGTGCTTTGTTGTGTCTGGTGTGTGCCCTGTGACTGTTGTTTTGTTACTTTCCGCGTTTCTTGTGTGTGTGTGTGCGCATTGCGTGGCGGTGCCCGTGTGTGTATATGTGTGTGGGGTGTCTGTGTGCAGTGGTGTGTGGAGTGCTTGGTGTGTGAACTGCGTGCGTTTATTTTTTGGTTGTGAGTTTGGGGTGTGGTTTTGCATGTGTTGTGCGTGTTTTGCGAGTGTGATTGTGATACGTGTTTGAAAGTTTGTGTGTGTGATTGGTTGTTATGTGTGTGAGGTGAGATGTGTTATCTGTATGTGGTTTTGCTTGTGTAGTGTGCCTCATTTTGTGTGTGTGGTGTGTACATGGTTAAATGTGGTTTGTGAGGGTTGGGAGCCCTTATGTCCTGTGATGTTTGTGGGGTATGTTGTTTCATACGTTGTGCTGTTTGCGTGTTGAGTTGGGTGTGTTCTCCATATCTTTGTGTTTGTGGGTGTTTACTTGTGTTTGCTGTGGTTATTCCTTGAGTGTGTGTTGTGTGTGGCTTTATGTGTGGTAGGTAGTGGTTACGTCGGTCTGTGTGCCCTGACGTTAATGCAGGGTGTTGTGTGTGCTTTGAGTTGTGATGTTTAATTTGTGTGTGATGCTTGTGTGTGTCGCACGACGTATTTTTCTGCGATTTGTGTATTATTTTGTGTGTTGTGGTGATGTACTGATGTGTTTGTTTTAATGTGTGTGTCGTGTGTGCTATGTTTGTGTCGTGCATCCTTTTTGTGATGTTTTGTGTTTGTTGAGTTTTGTGTCATGTGTGAAGTACATTGTCTTTTGTGCATACGGTAGGGCGTGTTCTGTGGTGTTGGTTGTGTGATCGTGTGTGTATTCTGTGTTGTGTTACATGTTTGCGTGCTGTGTTATTGTGTGTCCTTAGCTGTGAAGTCTGTGATGTGCTGGTTTAATGTGCGTGGCGGTGTTTGTGTGGTTGTGTGTGTGTTTCCTGTGTGTTTCGTTCTTTCTGTGTTGTGACTGTTGTGTATGTGATGTGTGCAGTTTGGGTACTTTGTTGTCTGTAGTGTGTGTTCTGTGTGTCTTTGTGGAGTGCTGTGTGACTGGTGCGGTTGTGGGTGGTTCTGTGTTGGGTGTTGTGCGCTTGGAGTGTGTCTTTGTGTGTTGTATGTTTGGCATCTTTTGTGTAGCGTGTTGTGTTCGTGGTTGGGAATGTTATGTGGTCTGTGAATAGTTTTCTGTTTCATGTTTCATGTGTGATGTGACCGCACGTGCGTTGCGTGATGTACCACGTACTGTTCTCAGTTGCATGTGTGTGTTGTGTGTATTCTTATCTGTTTTGTGTATTGTGTGTGTGTTGTTTGTTCTGTGTATTTTATGTGTTGTGTGGGATATTGTGTGTTGTGTCTGATATGCTGTTTGCTTTGCATTGTGTGTTCTGTGAGGCTCTGTGTGCTGAAAGTTTCATGTGTGTTTTGTGTGATGTGTGTAGTGTGTGAAATGTGTGTTCCATAAATTTCGTGATCTTTCTGTTGTGGTTTGTGTATTTTTCGCACGTCGTTTGGCATCTCTTGTGTGTGGGGTGAGTTCTGCATGTGTGATTGTGATTTTTGTGTGGTTGTGTGGGCGTTTGCTTGTTACGCGTGTGATGTGAAATGTGTTGTCTGTGTGTGGTTGTGCTTGTTTAGCATGCCCCATTGTGTGTGCTGTGTGTACTCCGAAATGGGATTCATGTGTGTTGTGAGCAATTATGAGCTTTGATGTGTCTGGCGTGTGCCTTGTGGCTTGTGTTGTTACAATTTGGGTTTCGTGTGTGTGCGTTTTGCACAGTGCAGCCCGTGCCTGGATATGAGTGTGCGTTGTCTGCGCGTGAATGTGTGTGTGGTTTGTAGTGTGTGAAATGTGCGCTATGGGGGTTTTTGTTGGTTGCGTGTTTCCCGTGTGGTTTTGTATTTGGTGCAAGTGTTTTGCGTGTGTGATGGTGATCTGTGTTCGTCTGTGTTTGAGGGTCGTGTGTTTGTTCGGTTGAGTTAAGTGTGTGACCTGAGATGTGTTGTCTGTGTGTGATTGTGGTTGTGTAGTGTGCCTCATTGTGTGTGTTGCGTGTACTAATTGAACTGTGGTTTGTGTGAGTTGTGTGCTTTTATGTCCTGTGGTGTTTGTGGTGTATGTTGTTGTCTATGTTGCGCTGTGTGCATGTTTAGAGGTTCTGTATGTTCTCTATGTACGTGTTTGTGGGTGTTTACTTGCGTGTGTCGTGGTTGTTCCTTGAGCATGTGTTGTGTGTGGCTTTTTGTGTGTTATGCAGTGGCCGCATTGTTGTGCGCGTGCGTGTTGCATTGTTAATGCGGGGTGTTGTGTGTGTCATGAGTTGTGATGTTAATTTCTGTGTGCGATGTTTGTGTGTGTTGTGTGATGAGGTTCTGTTGATCTGTGTTTTGTGTTTGTGTTGAGTGTATTCTCTGTGTGTTGCCTATTGTGCGTGTGTGCGTGTGTTGCGTGGTCTGTGTGTTTTGCAAGTTGTGTGAGATTGTGTGTCATGAATGATGTGCTTCGTGTATATGTTGTGTGTTTGGCATTGCACATTCTGTGAGGCTCTGTGTGCTGTATGTATTATTTGTGTTTGCAGTGATGTGTGTAGTTTGTGAAATGTGTGTTGCATAAATTCGGAGTTCTTTTTGTTGTGGTTTGTGTGTGTTTTGCACGTGGGTTTGTATGTGTTGTGGGGGTGGTGTGCGTTTTGCATGTGTGATTGTGATCTGTGTGCGGTTGTGTTTGACACGTGGTGAGTGTGGTTGGCTGTTTTGAGTAATGAGTGTGATATGTGAGGTGTGTACTCTGTGGGGTCATGGATGGTCAGTGAGCCTCACTGTGTGTGTTGTGTTTACTCTGAGGACCGTGGTTCATGTGTATTGTGTGCAGTTATGTTCTCGGTGTGTGGGGGTTTTGATGTTTAGTGTGATGTGCTGTTTGTGTGTTGAGAGGCTTCTGCATTCAAGCGCACTGAAGAGAGCCTCTAGTGATTGTCCATTTTCTCCACAGGTTTGTTATCCTCCGGGAGGGCCTTGATTACTGAGGGCGCTCAAAGAGGACGTCCCTTTAATAGCCATGCCCTGAAGATGCCTTTGTAGTAATGTGTCAGGAACTGCTGCAGGAGAGCCTTATGCCAGACTTTGCTGAGGAAACAATCCACCGTGCACCGAGGAGACCCTCCCCGAGAGAATACTAGGCTGCTTTCGCCTTGCATGCAGTTTGCTCCTATGTGATATGGGAAACAGTGAACATTTGCAGTAAGAAGGCGGTCTTCTCTGTACACCCTCTATCTCAAAGACGTAAGTGGGCTTCGAATAGGCCTTAGCACGAGCCACACGGAAGTCACAGAAGAAGACGCTCTGAAATAACAGCAGTGGAGGCAAGTCGGCTTTGGATTCAGCTTGCGTGGGTGAAAGAAAGCAGTGCGCGATGCCCCATTCAAGGAATCATCGAAGTCGTTGCAGTGGATGCTGAAAGTGAGCTTGCAACGTGCTTTCCGTGTCTGTCCTGTGTGCCTGCACTCTGAGCGCCTGAGTGAGGTCTGCTGTGTGGAGCTCTCTTTCGCTGAGCGGTGGACTCTCGCTTGTGTGGCCATTAACGTGAGGCCTTGCTGAGGAAGCCTGGCTGTCAGAAGAATGCCCGCATACAATGAATCCAGCTTGGAAGTTTAAAAAGCCGCTTTTTTTCGGCTACTACCTGGCTGCTTCCGAGAGGCCCAGGTTGGTCTGTGGGGGTGTGTAAGCCGGGCTGACTGTGTGTAAGCCACAGTCTGAGCTTTGAAAAAAAGAGGTGCACATTGGCTTTAGTCCCTCAGCATCACGTCAGCAAGAGGTGTGTGCAAGCTTCCCCAAAGCCTGGTGGCGAATGGGCGCTAAGCGTCAGAGCTGTTGTCCTGCAGAGAAGGCTCTGAGGCTGTCTCTGTGCAAGTGACATATCCAGACTGACAGCTAAACACACTGCTGTGTCAAGGCGAGCTTCTCATGTCTACTTGTACTCCCAGACACAAGGGTACTGTGAAGCGGTCTTCTGCCCAGCCTCAGGGGAAGAGGCAGAGCAAGTTGCTTTCTGCACAGCACTGGAAGCGGGACGGATGGGCGTTCTGTTCAACACGTGAAAAGCAGGCAGCACCAGAAGCCTCTGTCAAGTAAGCTCCTCTGTATGGCTAGTGAAGCTTAATTCAAACCTGCAATGGAAATTGTTCTGGGGTAACTGAGCTCTAACTCCACGATCTAACACTTTCAGTTACTTTCTCCTAACTCATACAGAGTGGAACGGCCAAACGTAGGTGTGCATGGTGTCCTCTCTGGATGCACCTTAAGTCCGAGAGACACGTGTGCTGTGAATAGGACTTGCAAGTACGTTTAAGGGAAGATGCCGTTGGGACTCCTTCAGCTGATCATCCGTTCCTCAGAACAAAGCTCTTCTCTGGGCCAGAACTCCATCAGCCTGAACTAACCACGTGCAGCCCAGCTCTCTCTTTGTGAGCTGCAGGGAGAAAGAATCCTTTGCTATGATTCTAAAGCTAAATGCTTTAGGGCAGTCCTAAGACTTCTGCATTCAAGCACACTGAGGCCAAGCCTTCCGTGCGTGGCTGTTTTGTCCACAGGTTTGGAATCATACGGGAGGTCCTTGTTTCCTGGGGGTGCTAGAAGAGGACGCACAGAACCGGAGTGTCCTGGGGAGTAAAAGCTATGCCCTGAAGATGTCCTTGTAGTAAAGTGTCAGAAACTGCTGCAGAAGAGCCTTATGCCAAACTCTGCTGGGGAAACAATCCACCGTGCACTGAGGAGACCCTCCCTGAGAGAATACTACGCTGATTTCCCCTTGCATGCAACTTGCTCCTATGTGATATAGGAAACTTAGTCAACATTGCAGTAGAAGGCTATGTACACTTGATCTCTTTTGTGCTTTTCGGGTTTGTTGTGTGTGCAGTGTGCGGTACGTGTTGTTGGTATATGGTAGGGAGTGGTTTGTGGTGCTTTTCTGTGATTCTGTGTGCATTCTCTGTTGTGATACGCTGTGTGTGCTGTGTTCTTGTGTGTTTGGCGTTGTGCTGTCTTTGGTCTGTGGGTCTCGCTTGTTTCGTCTGTGTTGTGTGTTGTCCGTGTTGTGTGTATTTTGTACGTAATATGTGCGGTACAGGTTCCTTACTGCTTGATGAGTACGCGGTTCTGTGTATTTTTCACTGGGGGTGTGTGTGTGTCATGTGTGATGCTGTTATTTGTGAGTTGTGTTGTGTGTGTTGAGTGGTTCTTTGTGTATTGTATGTTTTGCCTTTTTTTGATGAGTTATCTGTTGGCGGTTGTGTATGTTGTGTGTTTGGTGTGTGGCTTCCAGTCTAATGTTTAGTGTGAAATGGGTCTGGTCTTTCCTTGGTCTGTTGTGTTATGTACTGTGTTCTGGGTTGTGTGAGTGCCGTCCATATGCTTGCTGTGTGTTACATACTGGGTAGATGTCGGTTGGTCTGTGTAGTTTGAGCGTTGTGTGTGACGTTGATTTAGCGTTGTGTCAGACGTGTTGTGTGCATGTGCTTGTTGCGTGTGTGTTTGTGGGTTTTGGTTCGTGCTGTCTGCGTGTGGGCCTGTGCGTGCTGTGTGTTGTATGCTTGTGGTTGTGTGTGCTGTGTGTAGTGCATTATATGTGTGTTGCATGTGTTTTCATCAGTTGTGGATTTATTTCTATGTGTTGTGTCAGCTTTTTGTGTATGATTGTGATGTGTGTGCTGTGTTAGAGAGCTTGTGTGTGTGTGTGTGTGGCTGTTTGAGTTACGCACACGATGTGAGATGCGTTGACTGTGTGTGGTTGTGCTTGTCTAGTATGTCTCTTGGTGTGCGCAGTACGTAGTCTGTGAACGTTTTTCGTGTGTATTGTGAGCAGTTATGTGCCTTGAAGGGTGTGTGGTGTGTGTATTGCGACTACTGTGCTGCTCATTTCTGTGTTGCGTGTGTGTTCTGCGTTGTTCTCCTGTGTGAGGCTGTACGTGTGGTGTGTCTGTGCGTGGTTGTGTGTGTAGTGTGTGAAATGTGTGCCATTTGCCTTCTTTGTTGATTATGTGCGTTTTGCCTAAGGATTTGTGAGTTTTGTGTGTTTTGTGTGTGTGACTGTGATTTGTGTGTGGTTGTGTTTCAGTGGTTGAGTGTGTGTTGTTTGTCATGTATGTGATGTGAGATGTGTTGTCTGTGTGTGGTTGTGCTTGTTTAGCGTGCCTCGTTGCGTGTGCTGCACATACTCTCCCAAATGTGATTTTTGTGTTCTATGAGAAACATGTGCTTTGTTGTGTCTGGTGTGTGCCCTGTGACTGTTGTTTTGTTACTTTCCGCGTTTCTTGTGTGTGTGTGTGCGCATTGCGTGGCGGTGCCCGTGTGTGTATATGTGTGTGGGGTGTCTGTGTGCAGTGGTGTGTGGAGTGCTTGGTGTGTGAACTGCGTGCGTTTATTTTTTGGTTGTGAGTTTGGGGTGTGGTTTTGCATGTGTTGTGCGTGTTTTGCGAGTGTGATTGTGATACGTGTTTGAAAGTTTGTGTGTGTGATTGGTTGTTATGTGTGTGAGGTGAGATGTGTTATCTGTATGTGGTTTTGCTTGTGTAGTGTGCCTCATTTTGTGTGTGTGGTGTGTACATGGTTAAATGTGGTTTGTGAGGGTTGGGAGCCCTTATGTCCTGTGATGTTTGTGGGGTATGTTGTTTCATACGTTGTGCTGTTTGCGTGTTGAGTTGGGTGTGTTCTCCATATCTTTGTGTTTGTGGGTGTTTACTTGTGTTTGCTGTGGTTATTCCTTGAGTGTGTGTTGTGTGTGGCTTTATGTGTGGTAGGTAGTGGTTACGTCGGTCTGTGTGCCCTGACGTTAATGCAGGGTGTTGTGTGTGCTTTGAGTTGTGATGTTTAATTTGTGTGTGATGCTTGTGTGTGTCGCACGACGTATTTTTCTGCGATTTGTGTATTATTTTGTGTGTTGTGGTGATGTACTGATGTGTTTGTTTTAATGTGTGTGTCGTGTGTGCTATGTTTGTGTCGTGCATCCTTTTTGTGATGTTTTGTGTTTGTTGAGTTTTGTGTCATGTGTGAAGTACATTGTCTTTTGTGCATACGGTAGGGCGTGTTCTGTGGTGTTGGTTGTGTGATCGTGTGTGTATTCTGTGTTGTGTTACATGTTTGCGTGCTGTGTTATTGTGTGTCCTTAGCTGTGAAGTCTGTGATGTGCTGGTTTAATGTGCGTGGCGGTGTTTGTGTGGTTGTGTGTGTGTTTCCTGTGTGTTTCGTTCTTTCTGTGTTGTGACTGTTGTGTATGTGATGTGTGCAGTTTGGGTACTTTGTTGTCTGTAGTGTGTGTTCTGTGTGTCTTTGTGGAGTGCTGTGTGACTGGTGCGGTTGTGGGTGGTTCTGTGTTGGGTGTTGTGCGCTTGGAGTGTGTCTTTGTGTGTTGTATGTTTGGCGTCTTTTGTGTAGCGTGTTGTGTTCGTGGTTGGGAATGTTATGTGGTCTGTGAATAGTTTTCTGTTTCATGTTTCATGTGTGATGTGACCGCACGTGCGTTGCGTGATGTACCACGTACTGTTCTCAGTTGCATGTGTGTGTTGTGTGTATTCTTATCTGTTTTGTGTATTGTGTGTGTGTTGTTTGTTCTGTGTATTTTATGTGTTGTGTGGGATATTGTGTGTTGTGTCTGATATGCTGTTTGCTTTGCATTGTGTGTTCTGTGAGGCTCTGTGTGCTGAAAGTTTCATGTGTGTTTTGTGTGATGTGTGTAGTGTGTGAAATGTGTGTTCCATAAATTTCGTGATCTTTCTGTTGTGGTTTGTGTATTTTTCGCACGTCGTTTGGCATCTCTTGTGTGTGGGGTGAGTTCTGCATGTGTGATTGTGATTTTTGTGTGGTTGTGTGGGCGTTTGCTTGTTACGCGTGTGATGTGAAATGTGTTGTCTGTGTGTGGTTGTGCTTGTTTAGCATGCCCCATTGTGTGTGCTGTGTGTACTCCGAAATGGGATTCATGTGTGTTGTGAGCAATTATGAGCTTTGATGTGTCTGGCGTGTGCCTTGTGGCTTGTGTTGTTACAATTTGGGTTTCGTGTGTGTGCGTTTTGCACAGTGCAGCCCGTGCCTGGATATGAGTGTGCGTTGTCTGCGCGTGAATGTGTGTGTGGTTTGTAGTGTGTGAAATGTGCGCTATGGGGGTTTTTGTTGGTTGCGTGTTTCCCGTGTGGTTTTGTATTTGGTGCAAGTGTTTTGCGTGTGTGATGGTGATCTGTGTTCGTCTGTGTTTGAGGGTCGTGTGTTTGTTCGGTTGAGTTAAGTGTGTGACCTGAGATGTGTTGTCTGTGTGTGATTGTGGTTGTGTAGTGTGCCTCATTGTGTGTGTTGCGTGTACTAATTGAACTGTGGTTTGTGTGAGTTGTGTGCTTTTATGTCCTGTGGTGTTTGTGGTGTATGTTGTTGTCTATGTTGCGCTGTGTGCATGTTTAGAGGTTCTGTATGTTCTCTATGTACGTGTTTGTGGGTGTTTACTTGCGTGTGTCGTGGTTGTTCCTTGAGCATGTGTTGTGTGTGGCTTTTTGTGTGTTATGCAGTGGCCGCATTGTTGTGCGCGTGCGTGTTGCATTGTTAATGCGGGGTGTTGTGTGTGTCATGAGTTGTGATGTTAATTTCTGTGTGCGATGTTTGTGTGTGTTGTGTGATGAGGTTCTGTTGATCTGTGTTTTGTGTTTGTGTTGAGTGTATTCTCTGTGTGTTGCCTATTGTGCGTGTGTGCGTGTGTTGCGTGGTCTGTGTGTTTTGCAAGTTGTGTGAGATTGTGTGTCATGAATGATGTGCTTCGTGTATATGTTGTGTGTTTGGCATTGCACATTCTGTGAGGCTCTGTGTGCTGTATGTATTATTTGTGTTTGCAGTGATGTGTGTAGTTTGTGAAATGTGTGTTGCATAAATTCGGAGTTCTTTTTGTTGTGGTTTGTGTGTGTTTTGCACGTGGGTTTGTATGTGTTGTGGGGGTGGTGTGCGTTTTGCATGTGTGATTGTGATCTGTGTGCGGTTGTGTTTGACACGTGGTGAGTGTGGTTGGCTGTTTTGAGTAATGAGTGTGATATGTGAGGTGTGTACTCTGTGGGGTCATGGATGGTCAGTGAGCCTCACTGTGTGTGTTGTGTTTACTCTGAGGACCGTGGTTCATGTGTATTGTGTGCAGTTATGTTCTCGGTGTGTGGGGGTTTTGATGTTTAGTGTGATGTGCTGTTTGTGTGTTGAGAGGCTTCTGCATTCAAGCGCACTGAAGAGAGCCTCTAGTGATTGTCCATTTTCTCCACAGGTTTGTTATCCTCCGGGAGGGCCTTGATTACTGAGGGCGCTCAAAGAGGACGTCCCTTTAATAGCCATGCCCTGAAGATGCCTTTGTAGTAATGTGTCAGGAACTGCTGCAGGAGAGCCTTATGCCAGACTTTGCTGAGGAAACAATCCACCGTGCACCGAGGAGACCCTCCCCGAGAGAATACTAGGCTGCTTTCGCCTTGCATGCAGTTTGCTCCTATGTGATATGGGAAACAGTGAACATTTGCAGTAAGAAGGCGGTCTTCTCTGTACACCCTCTATCTCAAAGACGTAAGTGGGCTTCGAATAGGCCTTAGCACGAGCCACACGGAAGTCACAGAAGAAGACGCTCTGAAATAACAGCAGTGGAGGCAAGTCGGCTTTGGATTCAGCTTGCGTGGGTGAAAGAAAGCAGTGCGCGATGCCCCATTCAAGGAATCATCGAAGTCGTTGCAGTGGATGCTGAAAGTGAGCTTGCAACGTGCTTTCCGTGTCTGTCCTGTGTGCCTGCACTCTGAGCGCCTGAGTGAGGTCTGCTGTGTGGAGCTCTCTTTCGCTGAGCGGTGGACTCTCGCTTGTGTGGCCATTAACGTGAGGCCTTGCTGAGGAAGCCTGGCTGTCAGAAGAATGCCCGCATACAATGAATCCAGCTTGGAAGTTTAAAAAGCCGCTTTTTTTCGGCTACTACCTGGCTGCTTCCGAGAGGCCCAGGTTGGTCTGTGGGGGTGTGTAAGCCGGGCTGACTGTGTGTAAGCCACAGTCTGAGCTTTGAAAAAAAGAGGTGCACATTGGCTTTAGTCCCTCAGCATCACGTCAGCAAGAGGTGTGTGCAAGCTTCCCCAAAGCCTGGTGGCGAATGGGCGCTAAGCGTCAGAGCTGTTGTCCTGCAGAGAAGGCTCTGAGGCTGTCTCTGTGCAAGTGACATATCCAGACTGACAGCTAAACACACTGCTGTGTCAAGGCGAGCTTCTCATGTCTACTTGTACTCCCAGACACAAGGGTACTGTGAAGCGGTCTTCTGCCCAGCCTCAGGGGAAGAGGCAGAGCAAGTTGCTTTCTGCACAGCACTGGAAGCGGGACGGATGGGCGTTCTGTTCAACACGTGAAAAGCAGGCAGCACCAGAAGCCTCTGTCAAGTAAGCTCCTCTGTATGGCTAGTGAAGCTTAATTCAAACCTGCAATGGAAATTGTTCTGGGGTAACTGAGCTCTAACTCCACGATCTAACACTTTCAGTTACTTTCTCCTAACTCATACAGAGTGGAACGGCCAAACGTAGGTGTGCATGGTGTCCTCTCTGGATGCACCTTAAGTCCGAGAGACACGTGTGCTGTGAATAGGACTTGCAAGTACGTTTAAGGGAAGATGCCGTTGGGACTCCTTCAGCTGATCATCCGTTCCTCAGAACAAAGCTCTTCTCTGGGCCAGAACTCCATCAGCCTGAACTAACCACGTGCAGCCCAGCTCTCTCTTTGTGAGCTGCAGGGAGAAAGAATCCTTTGCTATGATTCTAAAGCTAAATGCTTTAGGGCAGTCCTAAGACTTCTGCATTCAAGCACACTGAGGCCAAGCCTTCCGTGCGTGGCTGTTTTGTCCACAGGTTTGGAATCATACGGGAGGTCCTTGTTTCCTGGGGGTGCTAGAAGAGGACGCACAGAACCGGAGTGTCCTGGGGAGTAAAAGCTATGCCCTGAAGATGTCCTTGTAGTAAAGTGTCAGAAACTGCTGCAGAAGAGCCTTATGCCAAACTCTGCTGGGGAAACAATCCACCGTGCACTGAGGAGACCCTCCCTGAGAGAATACTACGCTGATTTCCCCTTGCATGCAACTTGCTCCTATGTGATATAGGAAACTTAGTCAACATTGCAGTAGAAGGCTATGTACACTTGATCTCTTTTGTGCTTTTCGGGTTTGTTGTGTGTGCAGTGTGCGGTACGTGTTGTTGGTATATGGTAGGGAGTGGTTTGTGGTGCTTTTCTGTGATTCTGTGTGCATTCTCTGTTGTGATACGCTGTGTGTGCTGTGTTCTTGTGTGTTTGGCGTTGTGCTGTCTTTGGTCTGTGGGTCTCGCTTGTTTCGTCTGTGTTGTGTGTTGTCCGTGTTGTGTGTATTTTGTACGTAATATGTGCGGTACAGGTTCCTTACTGCTTGATGAGTACGCGGTTCTGTGTATTTTTCACTGGGGGTGTGTGTGTGTCATGTGTGATGCTGTTATTTGTGAGTTGTGTTGTGTGTGTTGAGTGGTTCTTTGTGTATTGTATGTTTTGCCTTTTTTTGATGAGTTATCTGTTGGCGGTTGTGTATGTTGTGTGTTTGGTGTGTGGCTTCCAGTCTAATGTTTAGTGTGAAATGGGTCTGGTCTTTCCTTGGTCTGTTGTGTTATGTACTGTGTTCTGGGTTGTGTGAGTGCCGTCCATATGCTTGCTGTGTGTTACATACTGGGTAGATGTCGGTTGGTCTGTGTAGTTTGAGCGTTGTGTGTGACGTTGATTTAGCGTTGTGTCAGACGTGTTGTGTGCATGTGCTTGTTGCGTGTGTGTTTGTGGGTTTTGGTTCGTGCTGTCTGCGTGTGGGCCTGTGCGTGCTGTGTGTTGTATGCTTGTGGTTGTGTGTGCTGTGTGTAGTGCATTATATGTGTGTTGCATGTGTTTTCATCAGTTGTGGATTTATTTCTATGTGTTGTGTCAGCTTTTTGTGTATGATTGTGATGTGTGTGCTGTGTTAGAGAGCTTGTGTGTGTGTGTGTGTGGCTGTTTGAGTTACGCACACGATGTGAGATGCGTTGACTGTGTGTGGTTGTGCTTGTCTAGTATGTCTCTTGGTGTGCGCAGTACGTAGTCTGTGAACGTTTTTCGTGTGTATTGTGAGCAGTTATGTGCCTTGAAGGGTGTGTGGTGTGTGTATTGCGACTACTGTGCTGCTCATTTCTGTGTTGCGTGTGTGTTCTGCGTTGTTCTCCTGTGTGAGGCTGTACGTGTGGTGTGTCTGTGCGTGGTTGTGTGTGTAGTGTGTGAAATGTGTGCCATTTGCCTTCTTTGTTGATTATGTGCGTTTTGCCTAAGGATTTGTGAGTTTTGTGTGTTTTGTGTGTGTGACTGTGATTTGTGTGTGGTTGTGTTTCAGTGGTTGAGTGTGTGTTGTTTGTCATGTATGTGATGTGAGATGTGTTGTCTGTGTGTGGTTGTGCTTGTTTAGCGTGCCTCGTTGCGTGTGCTGCACATACTCTCCCAAATGTGATTTTTGTGTTCTATGAGAAACATGTGCTTTGTTGTGTCTGGTGTGTGCCCTGTGACTGTTGTTTTGTTACTTTCCGCGTTTCTTGTGTGTGTGTGTGCGCATTGCGTGGCGGTGCCCGTGTGTGTATATGTGTGTGGGGTGTCTGTGTGCAGTGGTGTGTGGAGTGCTTGGTGTGTGAACTGCGTGCGTTTATTTTTTGGTTGTGAGTTTGGGGTGTGGTTTTGCATGTGTTGTGCGTGTTTTGCGAGTGTGATTGTGATACGTGTTTGAAAGTTTGTGTGTGTGATTGGTTGTTATGTGTGTGAGGTGAGATGTGTTATCTGTATGTGGTTTTGCTTGTGTAGTGTGCCTCATTTTGTGTGTGTGGTGTGTACATGGTTAAATGTGGTTTGTGAGGGTTGGGAGCCCTTATGTCCTGTGATGTTTGTGGGGTATGTTGTTTCATACGTTGTGCTGTTTGCGTGTTGAGTTGGGTGTGTTCTCCATATCTTTGTGTTTGTGGGTGTTTACTTGTGTTTGCTGTGGTTATTCCTTGAGTGTGTGTTGTGTGTGGCTTTATGTGTGGTAGGTAGTGGTTACGTCGGTCTGTGTGCCCTGACGTTAATGCAGGGTGTTGTGTGTGCTTTGAGTTGTGATGTTTAATTTGTGTGTGATGCTTGTGTGTGTCGCACGACGTATTTTTCTGCGATTTGTGTATTATTTTGTGTGTTGTGGTGATGTACTGATGTGTTTGTTTTAATGTGTGTGTCGTGTGTGCTATGTTTGTGTCGTGCATCCTTTTTGTGATGTTTTGTGTTTGTTGAGTTTTGTGTCATGTGTGAAGTACATTGTCTTTTGTGCATACGGTAGGGCGTGTTCTGTGGTGTTGGTTGTGTGATCGTGTGTGTATTCTGTGTTGTGTTACATGTTTGCGTGCTGTGTTATTGTGTGTCCTTAGCTGTGAAGTCTGTGATGTGCTGGTTTAATGTGCGTGGCGGTGTTTGTGTGGTTGTGTGTGTGTTTCCTGTGTGTTTCGTTCTTTCTGTGTTGTGACTGTTGTGTATGTGATGTGTGCAGTTTGGGTACTTTGTTGTCTGTAGTGTGTGTTCTGTGTGTCTTTGTGGAGTGCTGTGTGACTGGTGCGGTTGTGGGTGGTTCTGTGTTGGGTGTTGTGCGCTTGGAGTGTGTCTTTGTGTGTTGTATGTTTGGCGTCTTTTGTGTAGCGTGTTGTGTTCGTGGTTGGGAATGTTATGTGGTCTGTGAATAGTTTTCTGTTTCATGTTTCATGTGTGATGTGACCGCACGTGCGTTGCGTGATGTACCACGTACTGTTCTCAGTTGCATGTGTGTGTTGTGTGTATTCTTATCTGTTTTGTGTATTGTGTGTGTGTTGTTTGTTCTGTGTATTTTATGTGTTGTGTGGGATATTGTGTGTTGTGTCTGATATGCTGTTTGCTTTGCATTGTGTGTTCTGTGAGGCTCTGTGTGCTGAAAGTTTCATGTGTGTTTTGTGTGATGTGTGTAGTGTGTGAAATGTGTGTTCCATAAATTTCGTGATCTTTCTGTTGTGGTTTGTGTATTTTTCGCACGTCGTTTGGCATCTCTTGTGTGTGGGGTGAGTTCTGCATGTGTGATTGTGATTTTTGTGTGGTTGTGTGGGCGTTTGCTTGTTACGCGTGTGATGTGAAATGTGTTGTCTGTGTGTGGTTGTGCTTGTTTAGCATGCCCCATTGTGTGTGCTGTGTGTACTCCGAAATGGGATTCATGTGTGTTGTGAGCAATTATGAGCTTTGATGTGTCTGGCGTGTGCCTTGTGGCTTGTGTTGTTACAATTTGGGTTTCGTGTGTGTGCGTTTTGCACAGTGCAGCCCGTGCCTGGATATGAGTGTGCGTTGTCTGCGCGTGAATGTGTGTGTGGTTTGTAGTGTGTGAAATGTGCGCTATGGGGGTTTTTGTTGGTTGCGTGTTTCCCGTGTGGTTTTGTATTTGGTGCAAGTGTTTTGCGTGTGTGATGGTGATCTGTGTTCGTCTGTGTTTGAGGGTCGTGTGTTTGTTCGGTTGAGTTAAGTGTGTGACCTGAGATGTGTTGTCTGTGTGTGATTGTGGTTGTGTAGTGTGCCTCATTGTGTGTGTTGCGTGTACTAATTGAACTGTGGTTTGTGTGAGTTGTGTGCTTTTATGTCCTGTGGTGTTTGTGGTGTATGTTGTTGTCTATGTTGCGCTGTGTGCATGTTTAGAGGTTCTGTATGTTCTCTATGTACGTGTTTGTGGGTGTTTACTTGCGTGTGTCGTGGTTGTTCCTTGAGCATGTGTTGTGTGTGGCTTTTTGTGTGTTATGCAGTGGCCGCATTGTTGTGCGCGTGCGTGTTGCATTGTTAATGCGGGGTGTTGTGTGTGTCATGAGTTGTGATGTTAATTTCTGTGTGCGATGTTTGTGTGTGTTGTGTGATGAGGTTCTGTTGATCTGTGTTTTGTGTTTGTGTTGAGTGTATTCTCTGTGTGTTGCCTATTGTGCGTGTGTGCGTGTGTTGCGTGGTCTGTGTGTTTTGCAAGTTGTGTGAGATTGTGTGTCATGAATGATGTGCTTCGTGTATATGTTGTGTGTTTGGCATTGCACATTCTGTGAGGCTCTGTGTGCTGTATGTATTATTTGTGTTTGCAGTGATGTGTGTAGTTTGTGAAATGTGTGTTGCATAAATTCGGAGTTCTTTTTGTTGTGGTTTGTGTGTGTTTTGCACGTGGGTTTGTATGTGTTGTGGGGGTGGTGTGCGTTTTGCATGTGTGATTGTGATCTGTGTGCGGTTGTGTTTGACACGTGGTGAGTGTGGTTGGCTGTTTTGAGTAATGAGTGTGATATGTGAGGTGTGTACTCTGTGGGGTCATGGATGGTCAGTGAGCCTCACTGTGTGTGTTGTGTTTACTCTGAGGACCGTGGTTCATGTGTATTGTGTGCAGTTATGTTCTCGGTGTGTGGGGGTTTTGATGTTTAGTGTGATGTGCTGTTTGTGTGTTGAGAGGCTTCTGCATTCAAGCGCACTGAAGAGAGCCTCTAGTGATTGTCCATTTTCTCCACAGGTTTGTTATCCTCCGGGAGGGCCTTGATTACTGAGGGCGCTCAAAGAGGACGTCCCTTTAATAGCCATGCCCTGAAGATGCCTTTGTAGTAATGTGTCAGGAACTGCTGCAGGAGAGCCTTATGCCAGACTTTGCTGAGGAAACAATCCACCGTGCACCGAGGAGACCCTCCCCGAGAGAATACTAGGCTGCTTTCGCCTTGCATGCAGTTTGCTCCTATGTGATATGGGAAACAGTGAACATTTGCAGTAAGAAGGCGGTCTTCTCTGTACACCCTCTATCTCAAAGACGTAAGTGGGCTTCGAATAGGCCTTAGCACGAGCCACACGGAAGTCACAGAAGAAGACGCTCTGAAATAACAGCAGTGGAGGCAAGTCGGCTTTGGATTCAGCTTGCGTGGGTGAAAGAAAGCAGTGCGCGATGCCCCATTCAAGGAATCATCGAAGTCGTTGCAGTGGATGCTGAAAGTGAGCTTGCAACGTGCTTTCCGTGTCTGTCCTGTGTGCCTGCACTCTGAGCGCCTGAGTGAGGTCTGCTGTGTGGAGCTCTCTTTCGCTGAGCGGTGGACTCTCGCTTGTGTGGCCATTAACGTGAGGCCTTGCTGAGGAAGCCTGGCTGTCAGAAGAATGCCCGCATACAATGAATCCAGCTTGGAAGTTTAAAAAGCCGCTTTTTTTCGGCTACTACCTGGCTGCTTCCGAGAGGCCCAGGTTGGTCTGTGGGGGTGTGTAAGCCGGGCTGACTGTGTGTAAGCCACAGTCTGAGCTTTGAAAAAAAGAGGTGCACATTGGCTTTAGTCCCTCAGCATCACGTCAGCAAGAGGTGTGTGCAAGCTTCCCCAAAGCCTGGTGGCGAATGGGCGCTAAGCGTCAGAGCTGTTGTCCTGCAGAGAAGGCTCTGAGGCTGTCTCTGTGCAAGTGACATATCCAGACTGACAGCTAAACACACTGCTGTGTCAAGGCGAGCTTCTCATGTCTACTTGTACTCCCAGACACAAGGGTACTGTGAAGCGGTCTTCTGCCCAGCCTCAGGGGAAGAGGCAGAGCAAGTTGCTTTCTGCACAGCACTGGAAGCGGGACGGATGGGCGTTCTGTTCAACACGTGAAAAGCAGGCAGCACCAGAAGCCTCTGTCAAGTAAGCTCCTCTGTATGGCTAGTGAAGCTTAATTCAAACCTGCAATGGAAATTGTTCTGGGGTAACTGAGCTCTAACTCCACGATCTAACACTTTCAGTTACTTTCTCCTAACTCATACAGAGTGGAACGGCCAAACGTAGGTGTGCATGGTGTCCTCTCTGGATGCACCTTAAGTCCGAGAGACACGTGTGCTGTGAATAGGACTTGCAAGTACGTTTAAGGGAAGATGCCGTTGGGACTCCTTCAGCTGATCATCCGTTCCTCAGAACAAAGCTCTTCTCTGGGCCAGAACTCCATCAGCCTGAACTAACCACGTGCAGCCCAGCTCTCTCTTTGTGAGCTGCAGGGAGAAAGAATCCTTTGCTATGATTCTAAAGCTAAATGCTTTAGGGCAGTCCTAAGACTTCTGCATTCAAGCACACTGAGGCCAAGCCTTCCGTGCGTGGCTGTTTTGTCCACAGGTTTGGAATCATACGGGAGGTCCTTGTTTCCTGGGGGTGCTAGAAGAGGACGCACAGAACCGGAGTGTCCTGGGGAGTAAAAGCTATGCCCTGAAGATGTCCTTGTAGTAAAGTGTCAGAAACTGCTGCAGAAGAGCCTTATGCCAAACTCTGCTGGGGAAACAATCCACCGTGCACTGAGGAGACCCTCCCTGAGAGAATACTACGCTGATTTCCCCTTGCATGCAACTTGCTCCTATGTGATATAGGAAACTTAGTCAACATTGCAGTAGAAGGCTATGTACACTTGATCTCTTTTGTGCTTTTCGGGTTTGTTGTGTGTGCAGTGTGCGGTACGTGTTGTTGGTATATGGTAGGGAGTGGTTTGTGGTGCTTTTCTGTGATTCTGTGTGCATTCTCTGTTGTGATACGCTGTGTGTGCTGTGTTCTTGTGTGTTTGGCGTTGTGCTGTCTTTGGTCTGTGGGTCTCGCTTGTTTCGTCTGTGTTGTGTGTTGTCCGTGTTGTGTGTATTTTGTACGTAATATGTGCGGTACAGGTTCCTTACTGCTTGATGAGTACGCGGTTCTGTGTATTTTTCACTGGGGGTGTGTGTGTGTCATGTGTGATGCTGTTATTTGTGAGTTGTGTTGTGTGTGTTGAGTGGTTCTTTGTGTATTGTATGTTTTGCCTTTTTTTGATGAGTTATCTGTTGGCGGTTGTGTATGTTGTGTGTTTGGTGTGTGGCTTCCAGTCTAATGTTTAGTGTGAAATGGGTCTGGTCTTTCCTTGGTCTGTTGTGTTATGTACTGTGTTCTGGGTTGTGTGAGTGCCGTCCATATGCTTGCTGTGTGTTACATACTGGGTAGATGTCGGTTGGTCTGTGTAGTTTGAGCGTTGTGTGTGACGTTGATTTAGCGTTGTGTCAGACGTGTTGTGTGCATGTGCTTGTTGCGTGTGTGTTTGTGGGTTTTGGTTCGTGCTGTCTGCGTGTGGGCCTGTGCGTGCTGTGTGTTGTATGCTTGTGGTTGTGTGTGCTGTGTGTAGTGCATTATATGTGTGTTGCATGTGTTTTCATCAGTTGTGGATTTATTTCTATGTGTTGTGTCAGCTTTTTGTGTATGATTGTGATGTGTGTGCTGTGTTAGAGAGCTTGTGTGTGTGTGTGTGTGGCTGTTTGAGTTACGCACACGATGTGAGATGCGTTGACTGTGTGTGGTTGTGCTTGTCTAGTATGTCTCTTGGTGTGCGCAGTACGTAGTCTGTGAACGTTTTTCGTGTGTATTGTGAGCAGTTATGTGCCTTGAAGGGTGTGTGGTGTGTGTATTGCGACTACTGTGCTGCTCATTTCTGTGTTGCGTGTGTGTTCTGCGTTGTTCTCCTGTGTGAGGCTGTACGTGTGGTGTGTCTGTGCGTGGTTGTGTGTGTAGTGTGTGAAATGTGTGCCATTTGCCTTCTTTGTTGATTATGTGCGTTTTGCCTAAGGATTTGTGAGTTTTGTGTGTTTTGTGTGTGTGACTGTGATTTGTGTGTGGTTGTGTTTCAGTGGTTGAGTGTGTGTTGTTTGTCATGTATGTGATGTGAGATGTGTTGTCTGTGTGTGGTTGTGCTTGTTTAGCGTGCCTCGTTGCGTGTGCTGCACATACTCTCCCAAATGTGATTTTTGTGTTCTATGAGAAACATGTGCTTTGTTGTGTCTGGTGTGTGCCCTGTGACTGTTGTTTTGTTACTTTCCGCGTTTCTTGTGTGTGTGTGTGCGCATTGCGTGGCGGTGCCCGTGTGTGTATATGTGTGTGGGGTGTCTGTGTGCAGTGGTGTGTGGAGTGCTTGGTGTGTGAACTGCGTGCGTTTATTTTTTGGTTGTGAGTTTGGGGTGTGGTTTTGCATGTGTTGTGCGTGTTTTGCGAGTGTGATTGTGATACGTGTTTGAAAGTTTGTGTGTGTGATTGGTTGTTATGTGTGTGAGGTGAGATGTGTTATCTGTATGTGGTTTTGCTTGTGTAGTGTGCCTCATTTTGTGTGTGTGGTGTGTACATGGTTAAATGTGGTTTGTGAGGGTTGGGAGCCCTTATGTCCTGTGATGTTTGTGGGGTATGTTGTTTCATACGTTGTGCTGTTTGCGTGTTGAGTTGGGTGTGTTCTCCATATCTTTGTGTTTGTGGGTGTTTACTTGTGTTTGCTGTGGTTATTCCTTGAGTGTGTGTTGTGTGTGGCTTTATGTGTGGTAGGTAGTGGTTACGTCGGTCTGTGTGCCCTGACGTTAATGCAGGGTGTTGTGTGTGCTTTGAGTTGTGATGTTTAATTTGTGTGTGATGCTTGTGTGTGTCGCACGACGTATTTTTCTGCGATTTGTGTATTATTTTGTGTGTTGTGGTGATGTACTGATGTGTTTGTTTTAATGTGTGTGTCGTGTGTGCTATGTTTGTGTCGTGCATCCTTTTTGTGATGTTTTGTGTTTGTTGAGTTTTGTGTCATGTGTGAAGTACATTGTCTTTTGTGCATACGGTAGGGCGTGTTCTGTGGTGTTGGTTGTGTGATCGTGTGTGTATTCTGTGTTGTGTTACATGTTTGCGTGCTGTGTTATTGTGTGTCCTTAGCTGTGAAGTCTGTGATGTGCTGGTTTAATGTGCGTGGCGGTGTTTGTGTGGTTGTGTGTGTGTTTCCTGTGTGTTTCGTTCTTTCTGTGTTGTGACTGTTGTGTATGTGATGTGTGCAGTTTGGGTACTTTGTTGTCTGTAGTGTGTGTTCTGTGTGTCTTTGTGGAGTGCTGTGTGACTGGTGCGGTTGTGGGTGGTTCTGTGTTGGGTGTTGTGCGCTTGGAGTGTGTCTTTGTGTGTTGTATGTTTGGCGTCTTTTGTGTAGCGTGTTGTGTTCGTGGTTGGGAATGTTATGTGGTCTGTGAATAGTTTTCTGTTTCATGTTTCATGTGTGATGTGACCGCACGTGCGTTGCGTGATGTACCACGTACTGTTCTCAGTTGCATGTGTGTGTTGTGTGTATTCTTATCTGTTTTGTGTATTGTGTGTGTGTTGTTTGTTCTGTGTATTTTATGTGTTGTGTGGGATATTGTGTGTTGTGTCTGATATGCTGTTTGCTTTGCATTGTGTGTTCTGTGAGGCTCTGTGTGCTGAAAGTTTCATGTGTGTTTTGTGTGATGTGTGTAGTGTGTGAAATGTGTGTTCCATAAATTTCGTGATCTTTCTGTTGTGGTTTGTGTATTTTTCGCACGTCGTTTGGCATCTCTTGTGTGTGGGGTGAGTTCTGCATGTGTGATTGTGATTTTTGTGTGGTTGTGTGGGCGTTTGCTTGTTACGCGTGTGATGTGAAATGTGTTGTCTGTGTGTGGTTGTGCTTGTTTAGCATGCCCCATTGTGTGTGCTGTGTGTACTCCGAAATGGGATTCATGTGTGTTGTGAGCAATTATGAGCTTTGATGTGTCTGGCGTGTGCCTTGTGGCTTGTGTTGTTACAATTTGGGTTTCGTGTGTGTGCGTTTTGCACAGTGCAGCCCGTGCCTGGATATGAGTGTGCGTTGTCTGCGCGTGAATGTGTGTGTGGTTTGTAGTGTGTGAAATGTGCGCTATGGGGGTTTTTGTTGGTTGCGTGTTTCCCGTGTGGTTTTGTATTTGGTGCAAGTGTTTTGCGTGTGTGATGGTGATCTGTGTTCGTCTGTGTTTGAGGGTCGTGTGTTTGTTCGGTTGAGTTAAGTGTGTGACCTGAGATGTGTTGTCTGTGTGTGATTGTGGTTGTGTAGTGTGCCTCATTGTGTGTGTTGCGTGTACTAATTGAACTGTGGTTTGTGTGAGTTGTGTGCTTTTATGTCCTGTGGTGTTTGTGGTGTATGTTGTTGTCTATGTTGCGCTGTGTGCATGTTTAGAGGTTCTGTATGTTCTCTATGTACGTGTTTGTGGGTGTTTACTTGCGTGTGTCGTGGTTGTTCCTTGAGCATGTGTTGTGTGTGGCTTTTTGTGTGTTATGCAGTGGCCGCATTGTTGTGCGCGTGCGTGTTGCATTGTTAATGCGGGGTGTTGTGTGTGTCATGAGTTGTGATGTTAATTTCTGTGTGCGATGTTTGTGTGTGTTGTGTGATGAGGTTCTGTTGATCTGTGTTTTGTGTTTGTGTTGAGTGTATTCTCTGTGTGTTGCCTATTGTGCGTGTGTGCGTGTGTTGCGTGGTCTGTGTGTTTTGCAAGTTGTGTGAGATTGTGTGTCATGAATGATGTGCTTCGTGTATATGTTGTGTGTTTGGCATTGCACATTCTGTGAGGCTCTGTGTGCTGTATGTATTATTTGTGTTTGCAGTGATGTGTGTAGTTTGTGAAATGTGTGTTGCATAAATTCGGAGTTCTTTTTGTTGTGGTTTGTGTGTGTTTTGCACGTGGGTTTGTATGTGTTGTGGGGGTGGTGTGCGTTTTGCATGTGTGATTGTGATCTGTGTGCGGTTGTGTTTGACACGTGGTGAGTGTGGTTGGCTGTTTTGAGTAATGAGTGTGATATGTGAGGTGTGTACTCTGTGGGGTCATGGATGGTCAGTGAGCCTCACTGTGTGTGTTGTGTTTACTCTGAGGACCGTGGTTCATGTGTATTGTGTGCAGTTATGTTCTCGGTGTGTGGGGGTTTTGATGTTTAGTGTGATGTGCTGTTTGTGTGTTGAGAGGCTTCTGCATTCAAGCGCACTGAAGAGAGCCTCTAGTGATTGTCCATTTTCTCCACAGGTTTGTTATCCTCCGGGAGGGCCTTGATTACTGAGGGCGCTCAAAGAGGACGTCCCTTTAATAGCCATGCCCTGAAGATGCCTTTGTAGTAATGTGTCAGGAACTGCTGCAGGAGAGCCTTATGCCAGACTTTGCTGAGGAAACAATCCACCGTGCACCGAGGAGACCCTCCCCGAGAGAATACTAGGCTGCTTTCGCCTTGCATGCAGTTTGCTCCTATGTGATATGGGAAACAGTGAACATTTGCAGTAAGAAGGCGGTCTTCTCTGTACACCCTCTATCTCAAAGACGTAAGTGGGCTTCGAATAGGCCTTAGCACGAGCCACACGGAAGTCACAGAAGAAGACGCTCTGAAATAACAGCAGTGGAGGCAAGTCGGCTTTGGATTCAGCTTGCGTGGGTGAAAGAAAGCAGTGCGCGATGCCCCATTCAAGGAATCATCGAAGTCGTTGCAGTGGATGCTGAAAGTGAGCTTGCAACGTGCTTTCCGTGTCTGTCCTGTGTGCCTGCACTCTGAGCGCCTGAGTGAGGTCTGCTGTGTGGAGCTGTCTTTCGCTGAGCGGTGGACTCTCGCTTGTGTGGCCATTAACGTGAGGCCTTGCTGAGGAAGCCTGGCTGTCAGAAGAATGCCCGCATACAATGAATCCAGCTTGGAAGTTTAAAAAGCCGCTTTTTTTCGGCTACTACCTGGCTGCTTCCGAGAGGCCCAGGTTGGTCTGTGGGGGTGTGTAAGCCGGGCTGACTGTGTGTAAGCCACAGTCTGAGCTTTGAAAAAAAGAGGTGCACATTGGCTTTAGTCCCTCAGCATCACGTCAGCAAGAGGTGTGTGCAAGCTTCCCCAAAGCCTGGTGGCGAATGGGCGCTAAGCGTCAGAGCTGTTGTCCTGCAGAGAAGGCTCTGAGGCTGTCTCTGTGCAAGTGACATATCCAGACTGACAGCTAAACACACTGCTGTGTCAAGGCGAGCTTCTCATGTCTACTTGTACTCCCAGACACAAGGGTACTGTGAAGCGGTCTTCTGCCCAGCCTCAGGGGAAGAGGCAGAGCAAGTTGCTTTCTGCACAGCACTGGAAGCGGGACGGATGGGCGTTCTGTTCAACACGTGAAAAGCAGGCAGCACCAGAAGCCTCTGTCAAGTAAGCTCCTCTGTATGGCTAGTGAAGCTTAATTCAAACCTGCAATGGAAATTGTTCTGGGGTAACTGAGCTCTAACTCCACGATCTAACACTTTCAGTTACTTTCTCCTAACTCATACAGAGTGGAACGGCCAAACGTAGGTGTGCATGGTGTCCTCTCTGGATGCACCTTAAGTCCGAGAGACACGTGTGCTGTGAATAGGACTTGCAAGTACGTTTAAGGGAAGATGCCGTTGGGACTCCTTCAGCTGATCATCCGTTCCTCAGAACAAAGCTCTTCTCTGGGCCAGAACTCCATCAGCCTGAACTAACCACGTGCAGCCCAGCTCTCTCTTTGTGAGCTGCAGGGAGAAAGAATCCTTTGCTATGATTCTAAAGCTAAATGCTTTAGGGCAGTCCTAAGACTTCTGCATTCAAGCACACTGAGGCCAAGCCTTCCGTGCGTGGCTGTTTTGTCCACAGGTTTGGAATCATACGGGAGGTCCTTGTTTCCTGGGGGTGCTAGAAGAGGACGCACAGAACCGGAGTGTCCTGGGGAGTAAAAGCTATGCCCTGAAGATGTCCTTGTAGTAAAGTGTCAGAAACTGCTGCAGAAGAGCCTTATGCCAAACTCTGCTGGGGAAACAATCCACCGTGCACTGAGGAGACCCTCCCTGAGAGAATACTACGCTGATTTCCCCTTGCATGCAACTTGCTCCTATGTGATATAGGAAACTTAGTCAACATTGCAGTAGAAGGCTATGTACACTTGATCTCTTTTGTGCTTTTCGGGTTTGTTGTGTGTGCAGTGTGCGGTACGTGTTGTTGGTATATGGTAGGGAGTGGTTTGTGGTGCTTTTCTGTGATTCTGTGTGCATTCTCTGTTGTGATACGCTGTGTGTGCTGTGTTCTTGTGTGTTTGGCGTTGTGCTGTCTTTGGTCTGTGGGTCTCGCTTGTTTCGTCTGTGTTGTGTGTTGTCCGTGTTGTGTGTATTTTGTACGTAATATGTGCGGTACAGTTTCCTTACTGCTTGATGAGTACGCGGTTCTGTGTATTTTTCACTGGGGGTGTGTGTGTGTCATGTGTGATGCTGTTATTTGTGAGTTGTGTTGTGTGTGTTGAGTGGTTCTTTGTGTATTGTATGTTTTGCCTTTTTTTGATGAGTTATCTGTTGGCGGTTGTGTATGTTGTGTGTTTGGTGTGTGGCTTCCAGTCTAATGTTTAGTGTGAAATGGGTCTGGTCTTTCCTTGGTCTGTTGTGTTATGTACTGTGTTCTGGGTTGTGTGAGTGCCGTCCATATGCTTGCTGTGTGTTACATACTGGGTAGATGTCGGTTGGTCTGTGTAGTTTGAGCGTTGTGTGTGACGTTGATTTAGCGTTGTGTCAGACGTGTTGTGTGCATGTGCTTGTTGCGTGTGTGTTTGTGGGTTTTGGTTCGTGCTGTCTGCGTGTGGGCCTGTGCGTGCTGTGTGTTGTATGCTTGTGGTTGTGTGTGCTGTGTGTAGTGCATTATATGTGTGTTGCATGTGTTTTCATCAGTTGTGGATTTATTTCTATGTGTTGTGTCAGCTTTTTGTGTATGATTGTGATGTGTGTGCTGTGTTAGAGAGCTTGTGTGTGTGTGTGTGTGGCTGTTTGAGTTACGCACACGATGTGAGATGCGTTGACTGTGTGTGGTTGTGCTTGTCTAGTATGTCTCTTGGTGTGCGCAGTACGTAGTCTGTGAACGTTTTTCGTGTGTATTGTGAGCAGTTATGTGCCTTGAAGGGTGTGTGGTGTGTGTATTGCGACTACTGTGCTGCTCATTTCTGTGTTGCGTGTGTGTTCTGCGTTGTTCTCCTGTGTGAGGCTGTACGTGTGGTGTGTCTGTGCGTGGTTGTGTGTGTAGTGTGTGAAATGTGTGCCATTTGCCTTCTTTGTTGATTATGTGCGTTTTGCCTAAGGATTTGTGAGTTTTGTGTGTTTTGTGTGTGTGACTGTGATTTGTGTGTGGTTGTGTTTCAGTGGTTGAGTGTGTGTTGTTTGTCATGTATGTGATGTGAGATGTGTTGTCTGTGTGTGGTTGTGCTTGTTTAGCGTGCCTCGTTGCGTGTGCTGCACATACTCTCCCAAATGTGATTTTTGTGTTCTATGAGAAACATGTGCTTTGTTGTGTCTGGTGTGTGCCCTGTGACTGTTGTTTTGTTACTTTCCGCGTTTCTTGTGTGTGTGTGTGCGCATTGCGTGGCGGTGCCCGTGTGTGTATATGTGTGTGGGGTGTCTGTGTGCAGTGGTGTGTGGAGTGCTTGGTGTGTGAACTGCGTGCGTTTATTTTTTGGTTGTGAGTTTGGGGTGTGGTTTTGCATGTGTTGTGCGTGTTTTGCGAGTGTGATTGTGATACGTGTTTGAAAGTTTGTGTGTGTGATTGGTTGTTATGTGTGTGAGGTGAGATGTGTTATCTGTATGTGGTTTTGCTTGTGTAGTGTGCCTCATTTTGTGTGTGTGGTGTGTACATGGTTAAATGTGGTTTGTGAGGGTTGGGAGCCCTTATGTCCTGTGATGTTTGTGGGGTATGTTGTTTCATACGTTGTGCTGTTTGCATGTTGAGTTGGGTGTGTTCTCCATATCTTTGTGTTTGTGGGTGTTTACTTGTGTTTGCTGTGGTTATTCCTTGAGTGTGTGTTGTGTGTGGCTTTATGTGTGGTAGGTAGTGGTTACGTCGGTCTGTGTGCCCTGACGTTAATGCAGGGTGTTGTGTGTGCTTTGAGTTGTGATGTTTAATTTGTGTGTGATGCTTGTGTGTGTCGCACGACGTATTTTTCTGCGATTTGTGTATTATTTTGTGTGTTGTGGTGATGTACTGATGTGTTTGTTTTAATGTGTGTGTCGTGTGTGCTATGTTTGTGTCGTGCATCCTTTTTGTGATGTTTTGTGTTTGTTGAGTTTTGTGTCATGTGTGAAGTACATTGTCTTTTGTGCATACGGTAGGGCGTGTTCTGTGGTGTTGGTTGTGTGATCGTGTGTGTATTCTGTGTTGTGTTACATGTTTGCGTGCTGTGTTATTGTGTGTCCTTAGCTGTGAAGTCTGTGATGTGCTGGTTTAATGTGCGTGGCGGTGTTTGTGTGGTTGTGTGTGTGTTTCCTGTGTGTTTCGTTCTTTCTGTGTTGTGACTGTTGTGTATGTGATGTGTGCAGTTTGGGTACTTTGTTGTCTGTAGTGTGTGTTCTGTGTGTCTTTGTGGAGTGCTGTGTGACTGGTGCGGTTGTGGGTGGTTCTGTGTTGGGTGTTGTGCGCTTGGAGTGTGTCTTTGTGTGTTGTATGTTTGGCGTCTTTTGTGTAGCGTGTTGTGTTCGTGGTTGGGAATGTTATGTGGTCTGTGAATAGTTTTCTGTTTCATGTTTCATGTGTGATGTGACCGCACGTGCGTTGCGTGATGTACCACGTACTGTTCTCAGTTGCATGTGTGTGTTGTGTGTATTCTTATCTGTTTTGTGTATTGTGTGTGTGTTGTTTGTTCTGTGTATTTTATGTGTTGTGTGGGATATTGTGTGTTGTGTCTGATATGCTGTTTGCTTTGCATTGTGTGTTCTGTGAGGCTCTGTGTGCTGAAAGTTTCATGTGTGTTTTGTGTGATGTGTGTAGTGTGTGAAATGTGTGTTCCATAAATTTCGTGATCTTTCTGTTGTGGTTTGTGTATTTTTCGCACGTCGTTTGGCATCTCTTGTGTGTGGGGTGAGTTCTGCATGTGTGATTGTGATTTTTGTGTGGTTGTGTGGGCGTTTGCTTGTTACGCGTGTGATGTGAAATGTGTTGTCTGTGTGTGGTTGTGCTTGTTTAGCATGCCCCATTGTGTGTGCTGTGTGTACTCCGAAATGGGATTCATGTGTGTTGTGAGCAATTATGAGCTTTGATGTGTCTGGCGTGTGCCTTGTGGCTTGTGTTGTTACAATTTGGGTTTCGTGTGTGTGCGTTTTGCACAGTGCAGCCCGTGCCTGGATATGAGTGTGCGTTGTCTGCGCGTGAATGTGTGTGTGGTTTGTAGTGTGTGAAATGTGCGCTATGGGGGTTTTTGTTGGTTGCGTGTTTCCCGTGTGGTTTTGTATTTGGTGCAAGTGTTTTGCGTGTGTGATGGTGATCTGTGTTCGTCTGTGTTTGAGGGTCGTGTGTTTGTTCGGTTGAGTTAAGTGTGTGACCTGAGATGTGTTGTCTGTGTGTGATTGTGGTTGTGTAGTGTGCCTCATTGTGTGTGTTGCGTGTACTAATTGAACTGTGGTTTGTGTGAGTTGTGTGCTTTTATGTCCTGTGGTGTTTGTGGTGTATGTTGTTGTCTATGTTGCGCTGTGTGCATGTTTAGAGGTTCTGTATGTTCTCTATGTACGTGTTTGTGGGTGTTTACTTGCGTGTGTCGTGGTTGTTCCTTGAGCATGTGTTGTGTGTGGCTTTTTGTGTGTTATGCAGTGGCCGCATTGTTGTGCGCGTGCGTGTTGCATTGTTAATGCGGGGTGTTGTGTGTGTCATGAGTTGTGATGTTAATTTCTGTGTGCGATGTTTGTGTGTGTTGTGTGATGAGGTTCTGTTGATCTGTGTTTTGTGTTTGTGTTGAGTGTATTCTCTGTGTGTTGCCTATTGTGCGTGTGTGCGTGTGTTGCGTGGTCTGTGTGTTTTGCAAGTTGTGTGAGATTGTGTGTCATGAATGATGTGCTTCGTGTATATGTTGTGTGTTTGGCATTGCACATTCTGTGAGGCTCTGTGTGCTGTATGTATTATTTGTGTTTGCAGTGATGTGTGTAGTTTGTGAAATGTGTGTTGCATAAATTCGGAGTTCTTTTTGTTGTGGTTTGTGTGTGTTTTGCACGTGGGTTTGTATGTGTTGTGGGGGTGGTGTGCGTTTTGCATGTGTGATTGTGATCTGTGTGCGGTTGTGTTTGACACGTGGTGAGTGTGGTTGGCTGTTTTGAGTAATGAGTGTGATATGTGAGGTGTGTACTCTGTGGGGTCATGGATGGTCAGTGAGCCTCACTGTGTGTGTTGTGTTTACTCTGAGGACCGTGGTTCATGTGTATTGTGTGCAGTTATGTTCTCGGTGTGTGGGGGTTTTGATGTTTAGTGTGATGTGCTGTTTGTGTGTTGAGAGGCTTCTGCATTCAAGCGCACTGAAGAGAGCCTCTAGTGATTGTCCATTTTCTCCACAGGTTTGTTATCCTCCGGGAGGGCCTTGATTACTGAGGGCGCTCAAAGAGGACGTCCCTTTAATAGCCATGCCCTGAAGATGCCTTTGTAGTAATGTGTCAGGAACTGCTGCAGGAGAGCCTTATGCCAGACTTTGCTGAGGAAACAATCCACCGTGCACCGAGGAGACCCTCCCCGAGAGAATACTAGGCTGCTTTCGCCTTGCATGCAGTTTGCTCCTATGTGATATGGGAAACAGTGAACATTTGCAGTAAGAAGGCGGTCTTCTCTGTACACCCTCTATCTCAAAGACGTAAGTGGGCTTCGAATAGGCCTTAGCACGAGCCACACGGAAGTCACAGAAGAAGACGCTCTGAAATAACAGCAGTGGAGGCAAGTCGGCTTTGGATTCAGCTTGCGTGGGTGAAAGAAAGCAGTGCGCGATGCCCCATTCAAGGAATCATCGAAGTCGTTGCAGTGGATGCTGAAAGTGAGCTTGCAACGTGCTTTCCGTGTCTGTCCTGTGTGCCTGCACTCTGAGCGCCTGAGTGAGGTCTGCTGTGTGGAGCTGTCTTTCGCTGAGCGGTGGACTCTCGCTTGTGTGGCCATTAACGTGAGGCCTTGCTGAGGAAGCCTGGCTGTCAGAAGAATGCCCGCATACAATGAATCCAGCTTGGAAGTTTAAAAAGCCGCTTTTTTTCGGCTACTACCTGGCTGCTTCCGAGAGGCCCAGGTTGGTCTGTGGGGGTGTGTAAGCCGGGCTGACTGTGTGTAAGCCACAGTCTGAGCTTTGAAAAAAAGAGGTGCACATTGGCTTTAGTCCCTCAGCATCACGTCAGCAAGAGGTGTGTGCAAGCTTCCCCAAAGCCTGGTGGCGAATGGGCGCTAAGCGTCAGAGCTGTTGTCCTGCAGAGAAGGCTCTGAGGCTGTCTCTGTGCAAGTGACATATCCAGACTGACAGCTAAACACACTGCTGTGTCAAGGCGAGCTTCTCATGTCTACTTGTACTCCCAGACACAAGGGTACTGTGAAGCGGTCTTCTGCCCAGCCTCAGGGGAAGAGGCAGAGCAAGTTGCTTTCTGCACAGCACTGGAAGCGGGACGGATGGGCGTTCTGTTCAACACGTGAAAAGCAGGCAGCACCAGAAGCCTCTGTCAAGTAAGCTCCTCTGTATGGCTAGTGAAGCTTAATTCAAACCTGCAATGGAAATTGTTCTGGGGTAACTGAGCTCTAACTCCACGATCTAACACTTTCAGTTACTTTCTCCTAACTCATACAGAGTGGAACGGCCAAACGTAGGTGTGCATGGTGTCCTCTCTGGATGCACCTTAAGTCCGAGAGACACGTGTGCTGTGAATAGGACTTGCAAGTACGTTTAAGGGAAGATGCCGTTGGGACTCCTTCAGCTGATCATCCGTTCCTCAGAACAAAGCTCTTCTCTGGGCCAGAACTCCATCAGCCTGAACTAACCACGTGCAGCCCAGCTCTCTCTTTGTGAGCTGCAGGGAGAAAGAATCCTTTGCTATGATTCTAAAGCTAAATGCTTTAGGGCAGTCCTAAGACTTCTGCATTCAAGCACACTGAGGCCAAGCCTTCCGTGCGTGGCTGTTTTGTCCACAGGTTTGGAATCATACGGGAGGTCCTTGTTTCCTGGGGGTGCTAGAAGAGGACGCACAGAACCGGAGTGTCCTGGGGAGTAAAAGCTATGCCCTGAAGATGTCCTTGTAGTAAAGTGTCAGAAACTGCTGCAGAAGAGCCTTATGCCAAACTCTGCTGGGGAAACAATCCACCGTGCACTGAGGAGACCCTCCCTGAGAGAATACTACGCTGATTTCCCCTTGCATGCAACTTGCTCCTATGTGATATAGGAAACTTAGTCAACATTGCAGTAGAAGGCTATGTACACTTGATCTCTTTTGTGCTTTTCGGGTTTGTTGTGTGTGCAGTGTGCGGTACGTGTTGTTGGTATATGGTAGGGAGTGGTTTGTGGTGCTTTTCTGTGATTCTGTGTGCATTCTCTGTTGTGATACGCTGTGTGTGCTGTGTTCTTGTGTGTTTGGCGTTGTGCTGTCTTTGGTCTGTGGGTCTCGCTTGTTTCGTCTGTGTTGTGTGTTGTCCGTGTTGTGTGTATTTTGTACGTAATATGTGCGGTACAGTTTCCTTACTGCTTGATGAGTACGCGGTTCTGTGTATTTTTCACTGGGGGTGTGTGTGTGTCATGTGTGATGCTGTTATTTGTGAGTTGTGTTGTGTGTGTTGAGTGGTTCTTTGTGTATTGTATGTTTTGCCTTTTTTTGATGAGTTATCTGTTGGCGGTTGTGTATGTTGTGTGTTTGGTGTGTGGCTTCCAGTCTAATGTTTAGTGTGAAATGGGTCTGGTCTTTCCTTGGTCTGTTGTGTTATGTACTGTGTTCTGGGTTGTGTGAGTGCCGTCCATATGCTTGCTGTGTGTTACATACTGGGTAGATGTCGGTTGGTCTGTGTAGTTTGAGCGTTGTGTGTGACGTTGATTTAGCGTTGTGTCAGACGTGTTGTGTGCATGTGCTTGTTGCGTGTGTGTTTGTGGGTTTTGGTTCGTGCTGTCTGCGTGTGGGCCTGTGCGTGCTGTGTGTTGTATGCTTGTGGTTGTGTGTGCTGTGTGTAGTGCATTATATGTGTGTTGCATGTGTTTTCATCAGTTGTGGATTTATTTCTATGTGTTGTGTCAGCTTTTTGTGTATGATTGTGATGTGTGTGCTGTGTTAGAGAGCTTGTGTGTGTGTGTGTGTGGCTGTTTGAGTTACGCACACGATGTGAGATGCGTTGACTGTGTGTGGTTGTGCTTGTCTAGTATGTCTCTTGGTGTGCGCAGTACGTAGTCTGTGAACGTTTTTCGTGTGTATTGTGAGCAGTTATGTGCCTTGAAGGGTGTGTGGTGTGTGTATTGCGACTACTGTGCTGCTCATTTCTGTGTTGCGTGTGTGTTCTGCGTTGTTCTCCTGTGTGAGGCTGTACGTGTGGTGTGTCTGTGCGTGGTTGTGTGTGTAGTGTGTGAAATGTGTGCCATTTGCCTTCTTTGTTGATTATGTGCGTTTTGCCTAAGGATTTGTGAGTTTTGTGTGTTTTGTGTGTGTGACTGTGATTTGTGTGTGGTTGTGTTTCAGTGGTTGAGTGTGTGTTGTTTGTCATGTATGTGATGTGAGATGTGTTGTCTGTGTGTGGTTGTGCTTGTTTAGCGTGCCTCGTTGCGTGTGCTGCACATACTCTCCCAAATGTGATTTTTGTGTTCTATGAGAAACATGTGCTTTGTTGTGTCTGGTGTGTGCCCTGTGACTGTTGTTTTGTTACTTTCCGCGTTTCTTGTGTGTGTGTGTGCGCATTGCGTGGCGGTGCCCGTGTGTGTATATGTGTGTGGGGTGTCTGTGTGCAGTGGTGTGTGGAGTGCTTGGTGTGTGAACTGCGTGCGTTTATTTTTTGGTTGTGAGTTTGGGGTGTGGTTTTGCATGTGTTGTGCGTGTTTTGCGAGTGTGATTGTGATACGTGTTTGAAAGTTTGTGTGTGTGATTGGTTGTTATGTGTGTGAGGTGAGATGTGTTATCTGTATGTGGTTTTGCTTGTGTAGTGTGCCTCATTTTGTGTGTGTGGTGTGTACATGGTTAAATGTGGTTTGTGAGGGTTGGGAGCCCTTATGTCCTGTGATGTTTGTGGGGTATGTTGTTTCATACGTTGTGCTGTTTGCGTGTTGAGTTGGGTGTGTTCTCCATATCTTTGTGTTTGTGGGTGTTTACTTGTGTTTGCTGTGGTTATTCCTTGAGTGTGTGTTGTGTGTGGCTTTATGTGTGGTAGGTAGTGGTTACGTCGGTCTGTGTGCCCTGACGTTAATGCAGGGTGTTGTGTGTGCTTTGAGTTGTGATGTTTAATTTGTGTGTGATGCTTGTGTGTGTCGCACGACGTATTTTTCTGCGATTTGTGTATTATTTTGTGTGTTGTGGTGATGTACTGATGTGTTTGTTTTAATGTGTGTGTCGTGTGTGCTATGTTTGTGTCGTGCATCCTTTTTGTGATGTTTTGTGTTTGTTGAGTTTTGTGTCATGTGTGAAGTACATTGTCTTTTGTGCATACGGTAGGGCGTGTTCTGTGGTGTTGGTTGTGTGATCGTGTGTGTATTCTGTGTTGTGTTACATGTTTGCGTGCTGTGTTATTGTGTGTCCTTAGCTGTGAAGTCTGTGATGTGCTGGTTTAATGTGCGTGGCGGTGTTTGTGTGGTTGTGTGTGTGTTTCCTGTGTGTTTCGTTCTTTCTGTGTTGTGACTGTTGTGTATGTGATGTGTGCAGTTTGGGTACTTTGTTGTCTGTAGTGTGTGTTCTGTGTGTCTTTGTGGAGTGCTGTGTGACTGGTGCGGTTGTGGGTGGTTCTGTGTTGGGTGTTGTGCGCTTGGAGTGTGTCTTTGTGTGTTGTATGTTTGGCGTCTTTTGTGTAGCGTGTTGTGTTCGTGGTTGGGAATGTTATGTGGTCTGTGAATAGTTTTCTGTTTCATGTTTCATGTGTGATGTGACCGCACGTGCGTTGCGTGATGTACCACGTACTGTTCTCAGTTGCATGTGTGTGTTGTGTGTATTCTTATCTGTTTTGTGTATTGTGTGTGTGTTGTTTGTTCTGTGTATTTTATGTGTTGTGTGGGATATTGTGTGTTGTGTCTGATATGCTGTTTGCTTTGCATTGTGTGTTCTGTGAGGCTCTGTGTGCTGAAAGTTTCATGTGTGTTTTGTGTGATGTGTGTAGTGTGTGAAATGTGTGTTCCATAAATTTCGTGATCTTTCTGTTGTGGTTTGTGTATTTTTCGCACGTCGTTTGGCATCTCTTGTGTGTGGGGTGAGTTCTGCATGTGTGATTGTGATTTTTGTGTGGTTGTGTGGGCGTTTGCTTGTTACGCGTGTGATGTGAAATGTGTTGTCTGTGTGTGGTTGTGCTTGTTTAGCATGCCCCATTGTGTGTGCTGTGTGTACTCCGAAATGGGATTCATGTGTGTTGTGAGCAATTATGAGCTTTGATGTGTCTGGCGTGTGCCTTGTGGCTTGTGTTGTTACAATTTGGGTTTCGTGTGTGTGCGTTTTGCACAGTGCAGCCCGTGCCTGGATATGAGTGTGCGTTGTCTGCGCGTGAATGTGTGTGTGGTTTGTAGTGTGTGAAATGTGCGCTATGGGGGTTTTTGTTGGTTGCGTGTTTCCCGTGTGGTTTTGTATTTGGTGCAAGTGTTTTGCGTGTGTGATGGTGATCTGTGTTCGTCTGTGTTTGAGGGTCGTGTGTTTGTTCGGTTGAGTTAAGTGTGTGACCTGAGATGTGTTGTCTGTGTGTGATTGTGGTTGTGTAGTGTGCCTCATTGTGTGTGTTGCGTGTACTAATTGAACTGTGGTTTGTGTGAGTTGTGTGCTTTTATGTCCTGTGGTGTTTGTGGTGTATGTTGTTGTCTATGTTGCGCTGTGTGCATGTTTAGAGGTTCTGTATGTTCTCTATGTACGTGTTTGTGGGTGTTTACTTGCGTGTGTCGTGGTTGTTCCTTGAGCATGTGTTGTGTGTGGCTTTTTGTGTGTTATGCAGTGGCCGCATTGTTGTGCGCGTGCGTGTTGCATTGTTAATGCGGGGTGTTGTGTGTGTCATGAGTTGTGATGTTAATTTCTGTGTGCGATGTTTGTGTGTGTTGTGTGATGAGGTTCTGTTGATCTGTGTTTTGTGTTTGTGTTGAGTGTATTCTCTGTGTGTTGCCTATTGTGCGTGTGTGCGTGTGTTGCGTGGTCTGTGTGTTTTGCAAGTTGTGTGAGATTGTGTGTCATGAATGATGTGCTTCGTGTATATGTTGTGTGTTTGGCATTGCACATTCTGTGAGGCTCTGTGTGCTGTATGTATTATTTGTGTTTGCAGTGATGTGTGTAGTTTGTGAAATGTGTGTTGCATAAATTCGGAGTTCTTTTTGTTGTGGTTTGTGTGTGTTTTGCACGTGGGTTTGTATGTGTTGTGGGGGTGGTGTGCGTTTTGCATGTGTGATTGTGATCTGTGTGCGGTTGTGTTTGACACGTGGTGAGTGTGGTTGGCTGTTTTGAGTAATGAGTGTGATATGTGAGGTGTGTACTCTGTGGGGTCATGGATGGTCAGTGAGCCTCACTGTGTGTGTTGTGTTTACTCTGAGGACCGTGGTTCATGTGTATTGTGTGCAGTTATGTTCTCGGTGTGTGGGGGTTTTGATGTTTAGTGTGATGTGCTGTTTGTGTGTTGAGAGGCTTCTGCATTCAAGCGCACTGAAGAGAGCCTCTAGTGATTGTCCATTTTCTCCACAGGTTTGTTATCCTCCGGGAGGGCCTTGATTACTGAGGGCGCTCAAAGAGGACGTCCCTTTAATAGCCATGCCCTGAAGATGCCTTTGTAGTAATGTGTCAGGAACTGCTGCAGGAGAGCCTTATGCCAGACTTTGCTGAGGAAACAATCCACCGTGCACCGAGGAGACCCTCCCCGAGAGAATACTAGGCTGCTTTCGCCTTGCATGCAGTTTGCTCCTATGTGATATGGGAAACAGTGAACATTTGCAGTAAGAAGGCGGTCTTCTCTGTACACCCTCTATCTCAAAGACGTAAGTGGGCTTCGAATAGGCCTTAGCACGAGCCACACGGAAGTCACAGAAGAAGACGCTCTGAAATAACAGCAGTGGAGGCAAGTCGGCTTTGGATTCAGCTTGCGTGGGTGAAAGAAAGCAGTGCGCGATGCCCCATTCAAGGAATCATCGAAGTCGTTGCAGTGGATGCTGAAAGTGAGCTTGCAACGTGCTTTCCGTGTCTGTCCTGTGTGCCTGCACTCTGAGCGCCTGAGTGAGGTCTGCTGTGTGGAGCTCTCTTTCGCTGAGCGGTGGACTCTCGCTTGTGTGGCCATTAACGTGAGGCCTTGCTGAGGAAGCCTGGCTGTCAGAAGAATGCCCGCATACAATGAATCCAGCTTGGAAGTTTAAAAAGCCGCTTTTTTTCGGCTACTACCTGGCTGCTTCCGAGAGGCCCAGGTTGGTCTGTGGGGGTGTGTAAGCCGGGCTGACTGTGTGTAAGCCACAGTCTGAGCTTTGAAAAAAAGAGGTGCACATTGGCTTTAGTCCCTCAGCATCACGTCAGCAAGAGGTGTGTGCAAGCTTCCCCAAAGCCTGGTGGCGAATGGGCGCTAAGCGTCAGAGCTGTTGTCCTGCAGAGAAGGCTCTGAGGCTGTCTCTGTGCAAGTGACATATCCAGACTGACAGCTAAACACACTGCTGTGTCAAGGCGAGCTTCTCATGTCTACTTGTACTCCCAGACACAAGGGTACTGTGAAGCGGTCTTCTGCCCAGCCTCAGGGGAAGAGGCAGAGCAAGTTGCTTTCTGCACAGCACTGGAAGCGGGACGGATGGGCGTTCTGTTCAACACGTGAAAAGCAGGCAGCACCAGAAGCCTCTGTCAAGTAAGCTCCTCTGTATGGCTAGTGAAGCTTAATTCAAACCTGCAATGGAAATTGTTCTGGGGTAACTGAGCTCTAACTCCACGATCTAACACTTTCAGTTACTTTCTCCTAACTCATACAGAGTGGAACGGCCAAACGTAGGTGTGCATGGTGTCCTCTCTGGATGCACCTTAAGTCCGAGAGACACGTGTGCTGTGAATAGGACTTGCAAGTACGTTTAAGGGAAGATGCCGTTGGGACTCCTTCAGCTGATCATCCGTTCCTCAGAACAAAGCTCTTCTCTGGGCCAGAACTCCATCAGCCTGAACTAACCACGTGCAGCCCAGCTCTCTCTTTGTGAGCTGCAGGGAGAAAGAATCCTTTGCTATGATTCTAAAGCTAAATGCTTTAGGGCAGTCCTAAGACTTCTGCATTCAAGCACACTGAGGCCAAGCCTTCCGTGCGTGGCTGTTTTGTCCACAGGTTTGGAATCATACGGGAGGTCCTTGTTTCCTGGGGGTGCTAGAAGAGGACGCACAGAACCGGAGTGTCCTGGGGAGTAAAAGCTATGCCCTGAAGATGTCCTTGTAGTAAAGTGTCAGAAACTGCTGCAGAAGAGCCTTATGCCAAACTCTGCTGGGGAAACAATCCACCGTGCACTGAGGAGACCCTCCCTGAGAGAATACTACGCTGATTTCCCCTTGCATGCAACTTGCTCCTATGTGATATAGGAAACTTAGTCAACATTGCAGTAGAAGGCTATGTACACTTGATCTCTTTTGTGCTTTTCGGGTTTGTTGTGTGTGCAGTGTGCGGTACGTGTTGTTGGTATATGGTAGGGAGTGGTTTGTGGTGCTTTTCTGTGATTCTGTGTGCATTCTCTGTTGTGATACGCTGTGTGTGCTGTGTTCTTGTGTGTTTGGCGTTGTGCTGTCTTTGGTCTGTGGGTCTCGCTTGTTTCGTCTGTGTTGTGTGTTGTCCGTGTTGTGTGTATTTTGTACGTAATATGTGCGGTACAGGTTCCTTACTGCTTGATGAGTACGCGGTTCTGTGTATTTTTCACTGGGGGTGTGTGTGTGTCATGTGTGATGCTGTTATTTGTGAGTTGTGTTGTGTGTGTTGAGTGGTTCTTTGTGTATTGTATGTTTTGCCTTTTTTTGATGAGTTATCTGTTGGCGGTTGTGTATGTTGTGTGTTTGGTGTGTGGCTTCCAGTCTAATGTTTAGTGTGAAATGGGTCTGGTCTTTCCTTGGTCTGTTGTGTTATGTACTGTGTTCTGGGTTGTGTGAGTGCCGTCCATATGCTTGCTGTGTGTTACATACTGGGTAGATGTCGGTTGGTCTGTGTAGTTTGAGCGTTGTGTGTGACGTTGATTTAGCGTTGTGTCAGACGTGTTGTGTGCATGTGCTTGTTGCGTGTGTGTTTGTGGGTTTTGGTTCGTGCTGTCTGCGTGTGGGCCTGTGCGTGCTGTGTGTTGTATGCTTGTGGTTGTGTGTGCTGTGTGTAGTGCATTATATGTGTGTTGCATGTGTTTTCATCAGTTGTGGATTTATTTCTATGTGTTGTGTCAGCTTTTTGTGTATGATTGTGATGTGTGTGCTGTGTTAGAGAGCTTGTGTGTGTGTGTGTGTGGCTGTTTGAGTTACGCACACGATGTGAGATGCGTTGACTGTGTGTGGTTGTGCTTGTCTAGTATGTCTCTTGGTGTGCGCAGTACGTAGTCTGTGAACGTTTTTCGTGTGTATTGTGAGCAGTTATGTGCCTTGAAGGGTGTGTGGTGTGTGTATTGCGACTACTGTGCTGCTCATTTCTGTGTTGCGTGTGTGTTCTGCGTTGTTCTCCTGTGTGAGGCTGTACGTGTGGTGTGTCTGTGCGTGGTTGTGTGTGTAGTGTGTGAAATGTGTGCCATTTGCCTTCTTTGTTGATTATGTGCGTTTTGCCTAAGGATTTGTGAGTTTTGTGTGTTTTGTGTGTGTGACTGTGATTTGTGTGTGGTTGTGTTTCAGTGGTTGAGTGTGTGTTGTTTGTCATGTATGTGATGTGAGATGTGTTGTCTGTGTGTGGTTGTGCTTGTTTAGCGTGCCTCGTTGCGTGTGCTGCACATACTCTCCCAAATGTGATTTTTGTGTTCTATGAGAAACATGTGCTTTGTTGTGTCTGGTGTGTGCCCTGTGACTGTTGTTTTGTTACTTTCCGCGTTTCTTGTGTGTGTGTGTGCGCATTGCGTGGCGGTGCCCGTGTGTGTATATGTGTGTGGGGTGTCTGTGTGCAGTGGTGTGTGGAGTGCTTGGTGTGTGAACTGCGTGCGTTTATTTTTTGGTTGTGAGTTTGGGGTGTGGTTTTGCATGTGTTGTGCGTGTTTTGCGAGTGTGATTGTGATACGTGTTTGAAAGTTTGTGTGTGTGATTGGTTGTTATGTGTGTGAGGTGAGATGTGTTATCTGTATGTGGTTTTGCTTGTGTAGTGTGCCTCATTTTGTGTGTGTGGTGTGTACATGGTTAAATGTGGTTTGTGAGGGTTGGGAGCCCTTATGTCCTGTGATGTTTGTGGGGTATGTTGTTTCATACGTTGTGCTGTTTGCGTGTTGAGTTGGGTGTGTTCTCCATATCTTTGTGTTTGTGGGTGTTTACTTGTGTTTGCTGTGGTTATTCCTTGAGTGTGTGTTGTGTGTGGCTTTATGTGTGGTAGGTAGTGGTTACGTCGGTCTGTGTGCCCTGACGTTAATGCAGGGTGTTGTGTGTGCTTTGAGTTGTGATGTTTAATTTGTGTGTGATGCTTGTGTGTGTCGCACGACGTATTTTTCTGCGATTTGTGTATTATTTTGTGTGTTGTGGTGATGTACTGATGTGTTTGTTTTAATGTGTGTGTCGTGTGTGCTATGTTTGTGTCGTGCATCCTTTTTGTGATGTTTTGTGTTTGTTGAGTTTTGTGTCATGTGTGAAGTACATTGTCTTTTGTGCATACGGTAGGGCGTGTTCTGTGGTGTTGGTTGTGTGATCGTGTGTGTATTCTGTGTTGTGTTACATGTTTGCGTGCTGTGTTATTGTGTGTCCTTAGCTGTGAAGTCTGTGATGTGCTGGTTTAATGTGCGTGGCGGTGTTTGTGTGGTTGTGTGTGTGTTTCCTGTGTGTTTCGTTCTTTCTGTGTTGTGACTGTTGTGTATGTGATGTGTGCAGTTTGGGTACTTTGTTGTCTGTAGTGTGTGTTCTGTGTGTCTTTGTGGAGTGCTGTGTGACTGGTGCGGTTGTGGGTGGTTCTGTGTTGGGTGTTGTGCGCTTGGAGTGTGTCTTTGTGTGTTGTATGTTTGGCGTCTTTTGTGTAGCGTGTTGTGTTCGTGGTTGGGAATGTTATGTGGTCTGTGAATAGTTTTCTGTTTCATGTTTCATGTGTGATGTGACCGCACGTGCGTTGCGTGATGTACCACGTACTGTTCTCAGTTGCATGTGTGTGTTGTGTGTATTCTTATCTGTTTTGTGTATTGTGTGTGTGTTGTTTGTTCTGTGTATTTTATGTGTTGTGTGGGATATTGTGTGTTGTGTCTGATATGCTGTTTGCTTTGCATTGTGTGTTCTGTGAGGCTCTGTGTGCTGAAAGTTTCATGTGTGTTTTGTGTGATGTGTGTAGTGTGTGAAATGTGTGTTCCATAAATTTCGTGATCTTTCTGTTGTGGTTTGTGTATTTTTCGCACGTCGTTTGGCATCTCTTGTGTGTGGGGTGAGTTCTGCATGTGTGATTGTGATTTTTGTGTGGTTGTGTGGGCGTTTGCTTGTTACGCGTGTGATGTGAAATGTGTTGTCTGTGTGTGGTTGTGCTTGTTTAGCATGCCCCATTGTGTGTGCTGTGTGTACTCCGAAATGGGATTCATGTGTGTTGTGAGCAATTATGAGCTTTGATGTGTCTGGCGTGTGCCTTGTGGCTTGTGTTGTTACAATTTGGGTTTCGTGTGTGTGCGTTTTGCACAGTGCAGCCCGTGCCTGGATATGAGTGTGCGTTGTCTGCGCGTGAATGTGTGTGTGGTTTGTAGTGTGTGAAATGTGCGCTATGGGGGTTTTTGTTGGTTGCGTGTTTCCCGTGTGGTTTTGTATTTGGTGCAAGTGTTTTGCGTGTGTGATGGTGATCTGTGTTCGTCTGTGTTTGAGGGTCGTGTGTTTGTTCGGTTGAGTTAAGTGTGTGACCTGAGATGTGTTGTCTGTGTGTGATTGTGGTTGTGTAGTGTGCCTCATTGTGTGTGTTGCGTGTACTAATTGAACTGTGGTTTGTGTGAGTTGTGTGCTTTTATGTCCTGTGGTGTTTGTGGTGTATGTTGTTGTCTATGTTGCGCTGTGTGCATGTTTAGAGGTTCTGTATGTTCTCTATGTACGTGTTTGTGGGTGTTTACTTGCGTGTGTCGTGGTTGTTCCTTGAGCATGTGTTGTGTGTGGCTTTTTGTGTGTTATGCAGTGGCCGCATTGTTGTGCGCGTGCGTGTTGCATTGTTAATGCGGGGTGTTGTGTGTGTCATGAGTTGTGATGTTAATTTCTGTGTGCGATGTTTGTGTGTGTTGTGTGATGAGGTTCTGTTGATCTGTGTTTTGTGTTTGTGTTGAGTGTATTCTCTGTGTGTTGCCTATTGTGCGTGTGTGCGTGTGTTGCGTGGTCTGTGTGTTTTGCAAGTTGTGTGAGATTGTGTGTCATGAATGATGTGCTTCGTGTATATGTTGTGTGTTTGGCATTGCACATTCTGTGAGGCTCTGTGTGCTGTATGTATTATTTGTGTTTGCAGTGATGTGTGTAGTTTGTGAAATGTGTGTTGCATAAATTCGGAGTTCTTTTTGTTGTGGTTTGTGTGTGTTTTGCACGTGGGTTTGTATGTGTTGTGGGGGTGGTGTGCGTTTTGCATGTGTGATTGTGATCTGTGTGCGGTTGTGTTTGACACGTGGTGAGTGTGGTTGGCTGTTTTGAGTAATGAGTGTGATATGTGAGGTGTGTACTCTGTGGGGTCATGGATGGTCAGTGAGCCTCACTGTGTGTGTTGTGTTTACTCTGAGGACCGTGGTTCATGTGTATTGTGTGCAGTTATGTTCTCGGTGTGTGGGGGTTTTGATGTTTAGTGTGATGTGCTGTTTGTGTGTTGAGAGGCTTCTGCATTCAAGCGCACTGAAGAGAGCCTCTAGTGATTGTCCATTTTCTCCACAGGTTTGTTATCCTCCGGGAGGGCCTTGATTACTGAGGGCGCTCAAAGAGGACGTCCCTTTAATAGCCATGCCCTGAAGATGCCTTTGTAGTAATGTGTCAGGAACTGCTGCAGGAGAGCCTTATGCCAGACTTTGCTGAGGAAACAATCCACCGTGCACCGAGGAGACCCTCCCCGAGAGAATACTAGGCTGCTTTCGCCTTGCATGCAGTTTGCTCCTATGTGATATGGGAAACAGTGAACATTTGCAGTAAGAAGGCGGGCTTCTCTGTACACCCTCTATCTCAAAGACGTAAGTGGGCTTCGAATAGGCCTTAGCACGAGCCACACGGAAGTCACAGAAGAAGACGCTCTGAAATAACAGCAGTGGAGGCAAGTCGGCTTTGGATTCAGCTTGCGTGGGTGAAAGAAAGCAGTGCGCGATGCCCCATTCAAGGAATCATCGAAGTCGTTGCAGTGGATGCTGAAAGTGAGCTTGCAACGTGCTTTCCGTGTCTGTCCTGTGTGCCTGCACTCTGAGCGCCTGAGTGAGGTCTGCTGTGTGGAGCTCTCTTTCGCTGAGCGGTGGACTCTCGCTTGTGTGGCCATTAACGTGAGGCCTTGCTGAGGAAGCCTGGCTGTCAGAAGAATGCCCGCATACAATGAATCCAGCTTGGAAGTTTAAAAAGCCGCTTTTTTCGGCTACTACCTGGCTGCTTCCGAGAGGCCCAGGTTGGTCTGTGGGGGTGTGTAAGCCGGGCTGACTGTGTGTAAGCCACAGTCTGAGCTTTGAAAAAAAGAGGTGCACATTGGCTTTAGTCCCTCAGCATCACGTCAGCAAGAGGTGTGTGCAAGCTTCCCCAAAGCCTGGTGGCGAATGGGCGCTAAGCGTCAGAGCTGTTGTCCTGCAGAGAAGGCTCTGAGGCTGTCTCTGTGCAAGTGACATATCCAGACTGACAGCTAAACACACTGCTGTGTCAAGGCGAGCTTCTCATGTCTACTTGTACTCCCAGACACAAGGGTACTGTGAAGCGGTCTTCTGCCCAGCCTCAGGGGAAGAGGCAGAGCAAGTTGCTTTCTGCACAGCACTGGAAGCGGGACGGATGGGCGTTCTGTTCAACACGTGAAAAGCAGGCAGCACCAGAAGCCTCTGTCAAGTAAGCTCCTCTGTATGGCTAGTGAAGCTTAATTCAAACCTGCAATGGAAATTGTTCTGGGGTAACTGAGCTCTAACTCCACGATCTAACACTTTCAGTTACTTTCTCCTAACTCATACAGAGTGGAACGGCCAAACGTAGGTGTGCATGGTGTCCTCTCTGGATGCACCTTAAGTCCGAGAGACACGTGTGCTGTGAATAGGACTTGCAAGTACGTTTAAGGGAAGATGCCGTTGGGACTCCTTCAGCTGATCATCCGTTCCTCAGAACAAAGCTCTTCTCTGGGCCAGAACTCCATCAGCCTGAACTAACCACGTGCAGCCCAGCTCTCTCTTTGTGAGCTGCAGGGAGAAAGAATCCTTTGCTATGATTCTAAAGCTAAATGCTTTAGGGCAGTCCTAAGACTTCTGCATTCAAGCACACTGAGGCCAAGCCTTCCGTGCGTGGCTGTTTTGTCCACAGGTTTGGAATCATACGGGAGGTCCTTGTTTCCTGGGGGTGCTAGAAGAGGACGCACAGAACCGGAGTGTCCTGGGGAGTAAAAGCTATGCCCTGAAGATGTCCTTGTAGTAAAGTGTCAGAAACTGCTGCAGAAGAGCCTTATGCCAAACTCTGCTGGGGAAACAATCCACCGTGCACTGAGGAGACCCTCCCTGAGAGAATACTACGCTGATTTCCCCTTGCATGCAACTTGCTCCTATGTGATATAGGAAACTTAGTCAACATTGCAGTAGAAGGCTATGTACACTTGATCTCTTTTGTGCTTTTCGGGTTTGTTGTGTGTGCAGTGTGCGGTACGTGTTGTTGGTATATGGTAGGGAGTGGTTTGTGGTGCTTTTCTGTGATTCTGTGTGCATTCTCTGTTGTGATACGCTGTGTGTGCTGTGTTCTTGTGTGTTTGGCGTTGTGCTGTCTTTGGTCTGTGGGTCTCGCTTGTTTCGTCTGTGTTGTGTGTTGTCCGTGTTGTGTGTATTTTGTACGTAATATGTGCGGTACAGGTTCCTTACTGCTTGATGAGTACGCGGTTCTGTGTATTTTTCACTGGGGGTGTGTGTGTGTCATGTGTGATGCTGTTATTTGTGAGTTGTGTTGTGTGTGTTGAGTGGTTCTTTGTGTATTGTATGTTTTGCCTTTTTTTGATGAGTTATCTGTTGGCGGTTGTGTATGTTGTGTGTTTGGTGTGTGGCTTCCAGTCTAATGTTTAGTGTGAAATGGGTCTGGTCTTTCCTTGGTCTGTTGTGTTATGTACTGTGTTCTGGGTTGTGTGAGTGCCGTCCATATGCTTGCTGTGTGTTACATACTGGGTAGATGTCGGTTGGTCTGTGTAGTTTGAGCGTTGTGTGTGACGTTGATTTAGCGTTGTGTCAGACGTGTTGTGTGCATGTGCTTGTTGCGTGTGTGTTTGTGGGTTTTGGTTCGTGCTGTCTGCGTGTGGGCCTGTGCGTGCTGTGTGTTGTATGCTTGTGGTTGTGTGTGCTGTGTGTAGTGCATTATATGTGTGTTGCATGTGTTTTCATCAGTTGTGGATTTATTTCTATGTGTTGTGTCAGCTTTTTGTGTATGATTGTGATGTGTGTGCTGTGTTAGAGAGCTTGTGTGTGTGTGTGTGTGGCTGTTTGAGTTACGCACACGATGTGAGATGCGTTGACTGTGTGTGGTTGTGCTTGTCTAGTATGTCTCTTGGTGTGCGCAGTACGTAGTCTGTGAACGTTTTTCGTGTGTATTGTGAGCAGTTATGTGCCTTGAAGGGTGTGTGGTGTGTGTATTGCGACTACTGTGCTGCTCATTTCTGTGTTGCGTGTGTGTTCTGCGTTGTTCTCCTGTGTGAGGCTGTACGTGTGGTGTGTCTGTGCGTGGTTGTGTGTGTAGTGTGTGAAATGTGTGCCATTTGCCTTCTTTGTTGATTATGTGCGTTTTGCCTAAGGATTTGTGAGTTTTGTGTGTTTTGTGTGTGTGACTGTGATTTGTGTGTGGTTGTGTTTCAGTGGTTGAGTGTGTGTTGTTTGTCATGTATGTGATGTGAGATGTGTTGTCTGTGTGTGGTTGTGCTTGTTTAGCGTGCCTCGTTGCGTGTGCTGCACATACTCTCCCAAATGTGATTTTTGTGTTCTATGAGAAACATGTGCTTTGTTGTGTCTGGTGTGTGCCCTGTGACTGTTGTTTTGTTACTTTCCGCGTTTCTTGTGTGTGTGTGTGCGCATTGCGTGGCGGTGCCCGTGTGTGTATATGTGTGTGGGGTGTCTGTGTGCAGTGGTGTGTGGAGTGCTTGGTGTGTGAACTGCGTGCGTTTATTTTTTGGTTGTGAGTTTGGGGTGTGGTTTTGCATGTGTTGTGCGTGTTTTGCGAGTGTGATTGTGATACGTGTTTGAAAGTTTGTGTGTGTGATTGGTTGTTATGTGTGTGAGGTGAGATGTGTTATCTGTATGTGGTTTTGCTTGTGTAGTGTGCCTCATTTTGTGTGTGTGGTGTGTACATGGTTAAATGTGGTTTGTGAGGGTTGGGAGCCCTTATGTCCTGTGATGTTTGTGGGGTATGTTGTTTCATACGTTGTGCTGTTTGCGTGTTGAGTTGGGTGTGTTCTCCATATCTTTGTGTTTGTGGGTGTTTACTTGTGTTTGCTGTGGTTATTCCTTGAGTGTGTGTTGTGTGTGGCTTTATGTGTGGTAGGTAGTGGTTACGTCGGTCTGTGTGCCCTGACGTTAATGCAGGGTGTTGTGTGTGCTTTGAGTTGTGATGTTTAATTTGTGTGTGATGCTTGTGTGTGTCGCACGACGTATTTTTCTGCGATTTGTGTATTATTTTGTGTGTTGTGGTGATGTACTGATGTGTTTGTTTTAATGTGTGTGTCGTGTGTGCTATGTTTGTGTCGTGCATCCTTTTTGTGATGTTTTGTGTTTGTTGAGTTTTGTGTCATGTGTGAAGTACATTGTCTTTTGTGCATACGGTAGGGCGTGTTCTGTGGTGTTGGTTGTGTGATCGTGTGTGTATTCTGTGTTGTGTTACATGTTTGCGTGCTGTGTTATTGTGTGTCCTTAGCTGTGAAGTCTGTGATGTGCTGGTTTAATGTGCGTGGCGGTGTTTGTGTGGTTGTGTGTGTGTTTCCTGTGTGTTTCGTTCTTTCTGTGTTGTGACTGTTGTGTATGTGATGTGTGCAGTTTGGGTACTTTGTTGTCTGTAGTGTGTGTTCTGTGTGTCTTTGTGGAGTGCTGTGTGACTGGTGCGGTTGTGGGTGGTTCTGTGTTGGGTGTTGTGCGCTTGGAGTGTGTCTTTGTGTGTTGTATGTTTGGCGTCTTTTGTGTAGCGTGTTGTGTTCGTGGTTGGGAATGTTATGTGGTCTGTGAATAGTTTTCTGTTTCATGTTTCATGTGTGATGTGACCGCACGTGCGTTGCGTGATGTACCACGTACTGTTCTCAGTTGCATGTGTGTGTTGTGTGTATTCTTATCTGTTTTGTGTATTGTGTGTGTGTTGTTTGTTCTGTGTATTTTATGTGTTGTGTGGGATATTGTGTGTTGTGTCTGATATGCTGTTTGCTTTGCATTGTGTGTTCTGTGAGGCTCTGTGTGCTGAAAGTTTCATGTGTGTTTTGTGTGATGTGTGTAGTGTGTGAAATGTGTGTTCCATAAATTTCGTGATCTTTCTGTTGTGGTTTGTGTATTTTTCGCACGTCGTTTGGCATCTCTTGTGTGTGGGGTGAGTTCTGCATGTGTGATTGTGATTTTTGTGTGGTTGTGTGGGCGTTTGCTTGTTACGCGTGTGATGTGAAATGTGTTGTCTGTGTGTGGTTGTGCTTGTTTAGCATGCCCCATTGTGTGTGCTGTGTGTACTCCGAAATGGGATTCATGTGTGTTGTGAGCAATTATGAGCTTTGATGTGTCTGGCGTGTGCCTTGTGGCTTGTGTTGTTACAATTTGGGTTTCGTGTGTGTGCGTTTTGCACAGTGCAGCCCGTGCCTGGATATGAGTGTGCGTTGTCTGCGCGTGAATGTGTGTGTGGTTTGTAGTGTGTGAAATGTGCGCTATGGGGGTTTTTGTTGGTTGCGTGTTTCCCGTGTGGTTTTGTATTTGGTGCAAGTGTTTTGCGTGTGTGATGGTGATCTGTGTTCGTCTGTGTTTGAGGGTCGTGTGTTTGTTCGGTTGAGTTAAGTGTGTGACCTGAGATGTGTTGTCTGTGTGTGATTGTGGTTGTGTAGTGTGCCTCATTGTGTGTGTTGCGTGTACTAATTGAACTGTGGTTTGTGTGAGTTGTGTGCTTTTATGTCCTGTGGTGTTTGTGGTGTATGTTGTTGTCTATGTTGCGCTGTGTGCATGTTTAGAGGTTCTGTATGTTCTCTATGTACGTGTTTGTGGGTGTTTACTTGCGTGTGTCGTGGTTGTTCCTTGAGCATGTGTTGTGTGTGGCTTTTTGTGTGTTATGCAGTGGCCGCATTGTTGTGCGCGTGCGTGTTGCATTGTTAATGCGGGGTGTTGTGTGTGTCATGAGTTGTGATGTTAATTTCTGTGTGCGATGTTTGTGTGTGTTGTGTGATGAGGTTCTGTTGATCTGTGTTTTGTGTTTGTGTTGAGTGTATTCTCTGTGTGTTGCCTATTGTGCGTGTGTGCGTGTGTTGCGTGGTCTGTGTGTTTTGCAAGTTGTGTGAGATTGTGTGTCATGAATGATGTGCTTCGTGTATATGTTGTGTGTTTGGCATTGCACATTCTGTGAGGCTCTGTGTGCTGTATGTATTATTTGTGTTTGCAGTGATGTGTGTAGTTTGTGAAATGTGTGTTGCATAAATTCGGAGTTCTTTTTGTTGTGGTTTGTGTGTGTTTTGCACGTGGGTTTGTATGTGTTGTGGGGGTGGTGTGCGTTTTGCATGTGTGATTGTGATCTGTGTGCGGTTGTGTTTGACACGTGGTGAGTGTGGTTGGCTGTTTTGAGTAATGAGTGTGATATGTGAGGTGTGTACTCTGTGGGGTCATGGATGGTCAGTGAGCCTCACTGTGTGTGTTGTGTTTACTCTGAGGACCGTGGTTCATGTGTATTGTGTGCAGTTATGTTCTCGGTGTGTGGGGGTTTTGATGTTTAGTGTGATGTGCTGTTTGTGTGTTGAGAGGCTTCTGCATTCAAGCGCACTGAAGAGAGCCTCTAGTGATTGTCCATTTTCTCCACAGGTTTGTTATCCTCCGGGAGGGCCTTGATTACTGAGGGCGCTCAAAGAGGACGTCCCTTTAATAGCCATGCCCTGAAGATGCCTTTGTAGTAATGTGTCAGGAACTGCTGCAGGAGAGCCTTATGCCAGACTTTGCTGAGGAAACAATCCACCGTGCACCGAGGAGACCCTCCCCGAGAGAATACTAGGCTGCTTTCGCCTTGCATGCAGTTTGCTCCTATGTGATATGGGAAACAGTGAACATTTGCAGTAAGAAGGCGGTCTTCTCTGTACACCCTCTATCTCAAAGACGTAAGTGGGCTTCGAATAGGCCTTAGCACGAGCCACACGGAAGTCACAGAAGAAGACGCTCTGAAATAACAGCAGTGGAGGCAAGTCGGCTTTGGATTCAGCTTGCGTGGGTGAAAGAAAGCAGTGCGCGATGCCCCATTCAAGGAATCATCGAAGTCGTTGCAGTGGATGCTGAAAGTGAGCTTGCAACGTGCTTTCCGTGTCTGTCCTGTGTGCCTGCACTCTGAGCGCCTGAGTGAGGTCTGCTGTGTGGAGCTCTCTTTCGCTGAGCGGTGGACTCTCGCTTGTGTGGCCATTAACGTGAGGCCTTGCTGAGGAAGCCTGGCTGTCAGAAGAATGCCCGCATACAATGAATCCAGCTTGGAAGTTTAAAAAGCCGCTTTTTTTCGGCTACTACCTGGCTGCTTCCGAGAGGCCCAGGTTGGTCTGTGGGGGTGTGTAAGCCGGGCTGACTGTGTGTAAGCCACAGTCTGAGCTTTGAAAAAAAGAGGTGCACATTGGCTTTAGTCCCTCAGCATCACGTCAGCAAGAGGTGTGTGCAAGCTTCCCCAAAGCCTGGTGGCGAATGGGCGCTAAGCGTCAGAGCTGTTGTCCTGCAGAGAAGGCTCTGAGGCTGTCTCTGTGCAAGTGACATATCCAGACTGACAGCTAAACACACTGCTGTGTCAAGGCGAGCTTCTCATGTCTACTTGTACTCCCAGACACAAGGGTACTGTGAAGCGGTCTTCTGCCCAGCCTCAGGGGAAGAGGCAGAGCAAGTTGCTTTCTGCACAGCACTGGAAGCGGGACGGATGGGCGTTCTGTTCAACACGTGAAAAGCAGGCAGCACCAGAAGCCTCTGTCAAGTAAGCTCCTCTGTATGGCTAGTGAAGCTTAATTCAAACCTGCAATGGAAATTGTTCTGGGGTAACTGAGCTCTAACTCCACGATCTAACACTTTCAGTTACTTTCTCCTAACTCATACAGAGTGGAACGGCCAAACGTAGGTGTGCATGGTGTCCTCTCTGGATGCACCTTAAGTCCGAGAGACACGTGTGCTGTGAATAGGACTTGCAAGTACGTTTAAGGGAAGATGCCGTTGGGACTCCTTCAGCTGATCATCCGTTCCTCAGAACAAAGCTCTTCTCTGGGCCAGAACTCCATCAGCCTGAACTAACCACGTGCAGCCCAGCTCTCTCTTTGTGAGCTGCAGGGAGAAAGAATCCTTTGCTATGATTCTAAAGCTAAATGCTTTAGGGCAGTCCTAAGACTTCTGCATTCAAGCACACTGAGGCCAAGCCTTCCGTGCGTGGCTGTTTTGTCCACAGGTTTGGAATCATACGGGAGGTCCTTGTTTCCTGGGGGTGCTAGAAGAGGACGCACAGAACCGGAGTGTCCTGGGGAGTAAAAGCTATGCCCTGAAGATGTCCTTGTAGTAAAGTGTCAGAAACTGCTGCAGAAGAGCCTTATGCCAAACTCTGCTGGGGAAACAATCCACCGTGCACTGAGGAGACCCTCCCTGAGAGAATACTACGCTGATTTCCCCTTGCATGCAACTTGCTCCTATGTGATATAGGAAACTTAGTCAACATTGCAGTAGAAGGCTATGTACACTTGATCTCTTTTGTGCTTTTCGGGTTTGTTGTGTGTGCAGTGTGCGGTACGTGTTGTTGGTATATGGTAGGGAGTGGTTTGTGGTGCTTTTCTGTGATTCTGTGTGCATTCTCTGTTGTGATACGCTGTGTGTGCTGTGTTCTTGTGTGTTTGGCGTTGTGCTGTCTTTGGTCTGTGGGTCTCGCTTGTTTCGTCTGTGTTGTGTGTTGTCCGTGTTGTGTGTATTTTGTACGTAATATGTGCGGTACAGGTTCCTTACTGCTTGATGAGTACGCGGTTCTGTGTATTTTTCACTGGGGGTGTGTGTGTGTCATGTGTGATGCTGTTATTTGTGAGTTGTGTTGTGTGTGTTGAGTGGTTCTTTGTGTATTGTATGTTTTGCCTTTTTTTGATGAGTTATCTGTTGGCGGTTGTGTATGTTGTGTGTTTGGTGTGTGGCTTCCAGTCTAATGTTTAGTGTGAAATGGGTCTGGTCTTTCCTTGGTCTGTTGTGTTATGTACTGTGTTCTGGGTTGTGTGAGTGCCGTCCATATGCTTGCTGTGTGTTACATACTGGGTAGATGTCGGTTGGTCTGTGTAGTTTGAGCGTTGTGTGTGACGTTGATTTAGCGTTGTGTCAGACGTGTTGTGTGCATGTGCTTGTTGCGTGTGTGTTTGTGGGTTTTGGTTCGTGCTGTCTGCGTGTGGGCCTGTGCGTGCTGTGTGTTGTATGCTTGTGGTTGTGTGTGCTGTGTGTAGTGCATTATATGTGTGTTGCATGTGTTTTCATCAGTTGTGGATTTATTTCTATGTGTTGTGTCAGCTTTTTGTGTATGATTGTGATGTGTGTGCTGTGTTAGAGAGCTTGTGTGTGTGTGTGTGTGTGGCTGTTTGAGTTACGCACACGATGTGAGATGCGTTGACTGTGTGTGGTTGTGCTTGTCTAGTATGTCTCTTGGTGTGCGCAGTACGTAGTCTGTGAACGTTTTTCGTGTGTATTGTGAGCAGTTATGTGCCTTGAAGGGTGTGTGGTGTGTGTATTGCGACTACTGTGCTGCTCATTTCTGTGTTGCGTGTGTGTTCTGCGTTGTTCTCCTGTGTGAGGCTGTACGTGTGGTGTGTCTGTGCGTGGTTGTGTGTGTAGTGTGTGAAATGTGTGCCATTTGCCTTCTTTGTTGATTATGTGCGTTTTGCCTAAGGATTTGTGAGTTTTGTGTGTTTTGTGTGTGTGACTGTGATTTGTGTGTGGTTGTGTTTCAGTGGTTGAGTGTGTGTTGTTTGTCATGTATGTGATGTGAGATGTGTTGTCTGTGTGTGGTTGTGCTTGTTTAGCGTGCCTCGTTGCGTGTGCTGCACATACTCTCCCAAATGTGATTTTTGTGTTCTATGAGAAACATGTGCTTTGTTGTGTCTGGTGTGTGCCCTGTGACTGTTGTTTTGTTACTTTCCGCGTTTCTTGTGTGTGTGTGTGCGCATTGCGTGGCGGTGCCCGTGTGTGTATATGTGTGTGGGGTGTCTGTGTGCAGTGGTGTGTGGAGTGCTTGGTGTGTGAACTGCGTGCGTTTATTTTTTGGTTGTGAGTTTGGGGTGTGGTTTTGCATGTGTTGTGCGTGTTTTGCGAGTGTGATTGTGATACGTGTTTGAAAGTTTGTGTGTGTGATTGGTTGTTATGTGTGTGAGGTGAGATGTGTTATCTGTATGTGGTTTTGCTTGTGTAGTGTGCCTCATTTTGTGTGTGTGGTGTGTACATGGTTAAATGTGGTTTGTGAGGGTTGGGAGCCCTTATGTCCTGTGATGTTTGTGGGGTATGTTGTTTCATACGTTGTGCTGTTTGCGTGTTGAGTTGGGTGTGTTCTCCATATCTTTGTGTTTGTGGGTGTTTACTTGTGTTTGCTGTGGTTATTCCTTGAGTGTGTGTTGTGTGTGGCTTTATGTGTGGTAGGTAGTGGTTACGTCGGTCTGTGTGCCCTGACGTTAATGCAGGGTGTTGTGTGTGCTTTGAGTTGTGATGTTTAATTTGTGTGTGATGCTTGTGTGTGTCGCACGACGTATTTTTCTGCGATTTGTGTATTATTTTGTGTGTTGTGGTGATGTACTGATGTGTTTGTTTTAATGTGTGTGTCGTGTGTGCTATGTTTGTGTCGTGCATCCTTTTTGTGATGTTTTGTGTTTGTTGAGTTTTGTGTCATGTGTGAAGTACATTGTCTTTTGTGCATACGGTAGGGCGTGTTCTGTGGTGTTGGTTGTGTGATCGTGTGTGTATTCTGTGTTGTGTTACATGTTTGCGTGCTGTGTTATTGTGTGTCCTTAGCTGTGAAGTCTGTGATGTGCTGGTTTAATGTGCGTGGCGGTGTTTGTGTGGTTGTGTGTGTGTTTCCTGTGTGTTTCGTTCTTTCTGTGTTGTGACTGTTGTGTATGTGATGTGTGCAGTTTGGGTACTTTGTTGTCTGTAGTGTGTGTTCTGTGTGTCTTTGTGGAGTGCTGTGTGACTGGTGCGGTTGTGGGTGGTTCTGTGTTGGGTGTTGTGCGCTTGGAGTGTGTCTTTGTGTGTTGTATGTTTGGCGTCTTTTGTGTAGCGTGTTGTGTTCGTGGTTGGGAATGTTATGTGGTCTGTGAATAGTTTTCTGTTTCATGTTTCATGTGTGATGTGACCGCACGTGCGTTGCGTGATGTACCACGTACTGTTCTCAGTTGCATGTGTGTGTTGTGTGTATTCTTATCTGTTTTGTGTATTGTGTGTGTGTTGTTTGTTCTGTGTATTTTATGTGTTGTGTGGGATATTGTGTGTTGTGTCTGATATGCTGTTTGCTTTGCATTGTGTGTTCTGTGAGGCTCTGTGTGCTGAAAGTTTCATGTGTGTTTTGTGTGATGTGTGTAGTGTGTGAAATGTGTGTTCCATAAATTTCGTGATCTTTCTGTTGTGGTTTGTGTATTTTTCGCACGTCGTTTGGCATCTCTTGTGTGTGGGGTGAGTTCTGCATGTGTGATTGTGATTTTTGTGTGGTTGTGTGGGCGTTTGCTTGTTACGCGTGTGATGTGAAATGTGTTGTCTGTGTGTGGTTGTGCTTGTTTAGCATGCCCCATTGTGTGTGCTGTGTGTACTCCGAAATGGGATTCATGTGTGTTGTGAGCAATTATGAGCTTTGATGTGTCTGGCGTGTGCCTTGTGGCTTGTGTTGTTACAATTTGGGTTTCGTGTGTGTGCGTTTTGCACAGTGCAGCCCGTGCCTGGATATGAGTGTGCGTTGTCTGCGCGTGAATGTGTGTGTGGTTTGTAGTGTGTGAAATGTGCGCTATGGGGGTTTTTGTTGGTTGCGTGTTTCCCGTGTGGTTTTGTATTTGGTGCAAGTGTTTTGCGTGTGTGATGGTGATCTGTGTTCGTCTGTGTTTGAGGGTCGTGTGTTTGTTCGGTTGAGTTAAGTGTGTGACCTGAGATGTGTTGTCTGTGTGTGATTGTGGTTGTGTAGTGTGCCTCATTGTGTGTGTTGCGTGTACTAATTGAACTGTGGTTTGTGTGAGTTGTGTGCTTTTATGTCCTGTGGTGTTTGTGGTGTATGTTGTTGTCTATGTTGCGCTGTGTGCATGTTTAGAGGTTCTGTATGTTCTCTATGTACGTGTTTGTGGGTGTTTACTTGCGTGTGTCGTGGTTGTTCCTTGAGCATGTGTTGTGTGTGGCTTTTTGTGTGTTATGCAGTGGCCGCATTGTTGTGCGCGTGCGTGTTGCATTGTTAATGCGGGGTGTTGTGTGTGTCATGAGTTGTGATGTTAATTTCTGTGTGCGATGTTTGTGTGTGTTGTGTGATGAGGTTCTGTTGATCTGTGTTTTGTGTTTGTGTTGAGTGTATTCTCTGTGTGTTGCCTATTGTGCGTGTGTGCGTGTGTTGCGTGGTCTGTGTGTTTTGCAAGTTGTGTGAGATTGTGTGTCATGAATGATGTGCTTCGTGTATATGTTGTGTGTTTGGCATTGCACATTCTGTGAGGCTCTGTGTGCTGTATGTATTATTTGTGTTTGCAGTGATGTGTGTAGTTTGTGAAATGTGTGTTGCATAAATTCGGAGTTCTTTTTGTTGTGGTTTGTGTGTGTTTTGCACGTGGGTTTGTATGTGTTGTGGGGGTGGTGTGCGTTTTGCATGTGTGATTGTGATCTGTGTGCGGTTGTGTTTGACACGTGGTGAGTGTGGTTGGCTGTTTTGAGTAATGAGTGTGATATGTGAGGTGTGTACTCTGTGGGGTCATGGATGGTCAGTGAGCCTCACTGTGTGTGTTGTGTTTACTCTGAGGACCGTGGTTCATGTGTATTGTGTGCAGTTATGTTCTCGGTGTGTGGGGGTTTTGATGTTTAGTGTGATGTGCTGTTTGTGTGTTGAGAGGCTTCTGCATTCAAGCGCACTGAAGAGAGCCTCTAGTGATTGTCCATTTTCTCCACAGGTTTGTTATCCTCCGGGAGGGCCTTGATTACTGAGGGCGCTCAAAGAGGACGTCCCTTTAATAGCCATGCCCTGAAGATGCCTTTGTAGTAATGTGTCAGGAACTGCTGCAGGAGAGCCTTATGCCAGACTTTGCTGAGGAAACAATCCACCGTGCACCGAGGAGACCCTCCCCGAGAGAATACTAGGCTGCTTTCGCCTTGCATGCAGTTTGCTCCTATGTGATATGGGAAACAGTGAACATTTGCAGTAAGAAGGCGGTCTTCTCTGTACACCCTCTATCTCAAAGACGTAAGTGGGCTTCGAATAGGCCTTAGCACGAGCCACACGGAAGTCACAGAAGAAGACGCTCTGAAATAACAGCAGTGGAGGCAAGTCGGCTTTGGATTCAGCTTGCGTGGGTGAAAGAAAGCAGTGCGCGATGCCCCATTCAAGGAATCATCGAAGTCGTTGCAGTGGATGCTGAAAGTGAGCTTGCAACGTGCTTTCCGTGTCTGTCCTGTGTGCCTGCACTCTGAGCGCCTGAGTGAGGTCTGCTGTGTGGAGCTCTCTTTCGCTGAGCGGTGGACTCTCGCTTGTGTGGCCATTAACGTGAGGCCTTGCTGAGGAAGCCTGGCTGTCAGAAGAATGCCCGCATACAATGAATCCAGCTTGGAAGTTTAAAAAGCCGCTTTTTTTCGGCTACTACCTGGCTGCTTCCGAGAGGCCCAGGTTGGTCTGTGGGGGTGTGTAAGCCGGGCTGACTGTGTGTAAGCCACAGTCTGAGCTTTGAAAAAAAGAGGTGCACATTGGCTTTAGTCCCTCAGCATCACGTCAGCAAGAGGTGTGTGCAAGCTTCCCCAAAGCCTGGTGGCGAATGGGCGCTAAGCGTCAGAGCTGTTGTCCTGCAGAGAAGGCTCTGAGGCTGTCTCTGTGCAAGTGACATATCCAGACTGACAGCTAAACACACTGCTGTGTCAAGGCGAGCTTCTCATGTCTACTTGTACTCCCAGACACAAGGGTACTGTGAAGCGGTCTTCTGCCCAGCCTCAGGGGAAGAGGCAGAGCAAGTTGCTTTCTGCACAGCACTGGAAGCGGGACGGATGGGCGTTCTGTTCAACACGTGAAAAGCAGGCAGCACCAGAAGCCTCTGTCAAGTAAGCTCCTCTGTATGGCTAGTGAAGCTTAATTCAAACCTGCAATGGAAATTGTTCTGGGGTAACTGAGCTCTAACTCCACGATCTAACACTTTCAGTTACTTTCTCCTAACTCATACAGAGTGGAACGGCCAAACGTAGGTGTGCATGGTGTCCTCTCTGGATGCACCTTAAGTCCGAGAGACACGTGTGCTGTGAATAGGACTTGCAAGTACGTTTAAGGGAAGATGCCGTTGGGACTCCTTCAGCTGATCATCCGTTCCTCAGAACAAAGCTCTTCTCTGGGCCAGAACTCCATCAGCCTGAACTAACCACGTGCAGCCCAGCTCTCTCTTTGTGAGCTGCAGGGAGAAAGAATCCTTTGCTATGATTCTAAAGCTAAATGCTTTAGGGCAGTCCTAAGACTTCTGCATTCAAGCACACTGAGGCCAAGCCTTCCGTGCGTGGCTGTTTTGTCCACAGGTTTGGAATCATACGGGAGGTCCTTGTTTCCTGGGGGTGCTAGAAGAGGACGCACAGAACCGGAGTGTCCTGGGGAGTAAAAGCTATGCCCTGAAGATGTCCTTGTAGTAAAGTGTCAGAAACTGCTGCAGAAGAGCCTTATGCCAAACTCTGCTGGGGAAACAATCCACCGTGCACTGAGGAGACCCTCCCTGAGAGAATACTACGCTGATTTCCCCTTGCATGCAACTTGCTCCTATGTGATATAGGAAACTTAGTCAACATTGCAGTAGAAGGCTATGTACACTTGATCTCTTTTGTGCTTTTCGGGTTTGTTGTGTGTGCAGTGTGCGGTACGTGTTGTTGGTATATGGTAGGGAGTGGTTTGTGGTGCTTTTCTGTGATTCTGTGTGCATTCTCTGTTGTGATACGCTGTGTGTGCTGTGTTCTTGTGTGTTTGGCGTTGTGCTGTCTTTGGTCTGTGGGTCTCGCTTGTTTCGTCTGTGTTGTGTGTTGTCCGTGTTGTGTGTATTTTGTACGTAATATGTGCGGTACAGGTTCCTTACTGCTTGATGAGTACGCGGTTCTGTGTATTTTTCACTGGGGGTGTGTGTGTGTCATGTGTGATGCTGTTATTTGTGAGTTGTGTTGTGTGTGTTGAGTGGTTCTTTGTGTATTGTATGTTTTGCCTTTTTTTGATGAGTTATCTGTTGGCGGTTGTGTATGTTGTGTGTTTGGTGTGTGGCTTCCAGTCTAATGTTTAGTGTGAAATGGGTCTGGTCTTTCCTTGGTCTGTTGTGTTATGTACTGTGTTCTGGGTTGTGTGAGTGCCGTCCATATGCTTGCTGTGTGTTACATACTGGGTAGATGTCGGTTGGTCTGTGTAGTTTGAGCGTTGTGTGTGACGTTGATTTAGCGTTGTGTCAGACGTGTTGTGTGCATGTGCTTGTTGCGTGTGTGTTTGTGGGTTTTGGTTCGTGCTGTCTGCGTGTGGGCCTGTGCGTGCTGTGTGTTGTATGCTTGTGGTTGTGTGTGCTGTGTGTAGTGCATTATATGTGTGTTGCATGTGTTTTCATCAGTTGTGGATTTATTTCTATGTGTTGTGTCAGCTTTTTGTGTATGATTGTGATGTGTGTGCTGTGTTAGAGAGCTTGTGTGTGTGTGTGTGTGTGGCTGTTTGAGTTACGCACACGATGTGAGATGCGTTGACTGTGTGTGGTTGTGCTTGTCTAGTATGTCTCTTGGTGTGCGCAGTACGTAGTCTGTGAACGTTTTTCGTGTGTATTGTGAGCAGTTATGTGCCTTGAAGGGTGTGTGGTGTGTGTATTGCGACTACTGTGCTGCTCATTTCTGTGTTGCGTGTGTGTTCTGCGTTGTTCTCCTGTGTGAGGCTGTACGTGTGGTGTGTCTGTGCGTGGTTGTGTGTGTAGTGTGTGAAATGTGTGCCATTTGCCTTCTTTGTTGATTATGTGCGTTTTGCCTAAGGATTTGTGAGTTTTGTGTGTTTTGTGTGTGTGACTGTGATTTGTGTGTGGTTGTGTTTCAGTGGTTGAGTGTGTGTTGTTTGTCATGTATGTGATGTGAGATGTGTTGTCTGTGTGTGGTTGTGCTTGTTTAGCGTGCCTCGTTGCGTGTGCTGCACATACTCTCCCAAATGTGATTTTTGTGTTCTATGAGAAACATGTGCTTTGTTGTGTCTGGTGTGTGCCCTGTGACTGTTGTTTTGTTACTTTCCGCGTTTCTTGTGTGTGTGTGTGCGCATTGCGTGGCGGTGCCCGTGTGTGTATATGTGTGTGGGGTGTCTGTGTGCAGTGGTGTGTGGAGTGCTTGGTGTGTGAACTGCGTGCGTTTATTTTTTGGTTGTGAGTTTGGGGTGTGGTTTTGCATGTGTTGTGCGTGTTTTGCGAGTGTGATTGTGATACGTGTTTGAAAGTTTGTGTGTGTGATTGGTTGTTATGTGTGTGAGGTGAGATGTGTTATCTGTATGTGGTTTTGCTTGTGTAGTGTGCCTCATTTTGTGTGTGTGGTGTGTACATGGTTAAATGTGGTTTGTGAGGGTTGGGAGCCCTTATGTCCTGTGATGTTTGTGGGGTATGTTGTTTCATACGTTGTGCTGTTTGCGTGTTGAGTTGGGTGTGTTCTCCATATCTTTGTGTTTGTGGGTGTTTACTTGTGTTTGCTGTGGTTATTCCTTGAGTGTGTGTTGTGTGTGGCTTTATGTGTGGTAGGTAGTGGTTACGTCGGTCTGTGTGCCCTGACGTTAATGCAGGGTGTTGTGTGTGCTTTGAGTTGTGATGTTTAATTTGTGTGTGATGCTTGTGTGTGTCGCACGACGTATTTTTCTGCGATTTGTGTATTATTTTGTGTGTTGTGGTGATGTACTGATGTGTTTGTTTTAATGTGTGTGTCGTGTGTGCTATGTTTGTGTCGTGCATCCTTTTTGTGATGTTTTGTGTTTGTTGAGTTTTGTGTCATGTGTGAAGTACATTGTCTTTTGTGCATACGGTAGGGC
>NW_026644798.1:10000-37500 GCF_030020395.1 Manis pentadactyla
CCTCCCCCGATTCCCAAGGGGGAGGCGCGGGCCGCGGTAGGCAAAGAGCGGCGCCCAGCTCCACCCCCACCTGCGGTAGGTAGGGGTGGAGGCCGGCGGACTCCCTCACCACGGGGGGTGGCAGGGAGCTCTGCCCACTACGCGCAGAAAAGGAGGGGCAGCGGCTGGGGGGTCCGGTACCCCAAGGCACCCTCTCGGATCGCTAGAGAAGGCTTTTCTCACCGAGGGCGTATCGCTCCCCGACCCACCAGAGCACCACGGCTCGGACCCACACACGCGCCGGCCTGACACGAGAAGGGCCAAGGCGGTGTCGGTGGCTTTTGCTCACGAGGGCGTGGAGTGAGGAGACGTGGAGGCGGGGGGGTCTGCGGTAGGGGTAAAAACAAAAAAAAATAAAATAGTGGGGAAAAAAGAAAAAAAAAAGCAGCACAGGCTGACGGCATGAGCGGTCACTCACGGCTGGGGGCCACGAGCTTGTGCCTGTGGGCCTCAGGCTCGCCCTTTTGCCTCCCTGTTCTCGCGTGCCACTGGAGGCGCACAGCGGCAACTCATCAAACAAAGCACGCCAGAGAGCTAACAAAAGGAGCCAGTGAGACGGTAGCCTGGCCAAGACGGCCACGGCACCCCCGCGTCCTTGGCTCGGCCCACCGCAGCAGTCACACGCCCACGCGTCTCGCCAGCGCACCAGCCCCGACGGGGACGGCGCCCGACGGAGTCGGCCCCCCCGCGGCACGCGAGCGGGACCGACGAGGCACCCTATCCCCGGGCCGCACAAAACCCCCTTCCCCCCACACACCCCCACGGTGTGTGGTCGGGGAGGGGCACGGGCCGGGCGTGCCTCCCTTACCGCCTCGACCCCCCACTCGTTCACGGGAACTTCTGCAAGGCACTCACAACTCCACTCACTCCACTCCACCGCGGCAGCAAGCCGAGCAGGGGAAGCTTGCTGGGGGAAGGGAACGACACCGCCACTCGGCCTCAGGCACCTGACGGGCGACCTGGAGCGCTCCAGGAGCACCACAAGAGGACCGAGCAACACACGCCGGCGGGACCCGGGAGAAGGGCTCGCCGCGTGGCGGCGTGGCGGCCTCCCTCCCCTACCACGGGAGAGAGGCCCGCCCGCCAGGACACGGCCCACAGGCCAACGCGAGGGTGTCCGCTGCGTCCAGGGACCCCGGGCCCGCCCACGCCGTGAGGCAGAGGGCGGGAGGACGAGATCGGGCCGGACTCCGCACGCCCCTGGCCTCTCTTCCTTTCTCACCCACACCACGCAGCCCAGCAGCAGATGTGGGGGCGTGGGCGGGGACAGGGCAGGAGGCGAGGGGCCCCGCGCGCGCACAGCGAGAAGAGCAGTCCCGTTCGCTCCGAACGTCTGTCCCTCGCTCCGGCGCGGTTCAGGCCCGGCCCAGGAGAGCGCGAGATCGCCACATCGATCAGGAGCACACGGGGACGACGCCCCCGCCGCGTGTGGGAGGAGGGCAGCCCGCCGAGGCCAGGAAACGACGACGGGGCCTGCTTCCCCCGGAGTCGGTGCAGTCGAGAGAACCCCACGCCAGACAAGCGCCCAACACACGAGGCACAGAGCCTCCAGGGTGGGTCGTGGGGGAGTCCATCACGACACAACCGCAGGCAGGCGGGGAGAGCACCACGCAGGGCAAGAGGACCCGGACACGCGCGCACGCGCACGTCTCCTCCTCCCCCGCCGCCCTTGGGTCACCAGGCACCGTGAGGGTGCGCACCCAGATCGGGACCTCCCTGGGCGCACGCGACAAGAGCCAGCGCACAGGCACACGCGGGTGGCGACCTCAGGGAATGCAGGAGCGGAGCCGGGCATCTATCCGGCCGCACACGCTCAAGAAGCCCGGAGCCGTGCCACGCACGTCCAAGAGAGGTCCCAGAGTCCCTCAGCGACAAGCACCGAGTGACAGGGTGTCAGCACCTCTCTGCAGGTACAATCGGACCGCCTCTCGAGAGAGGAATCACAGGGCCACCCCACGGACAGCGGGGTCCCCCCATGACGAGCGCGTGGCCTGTCCCCACCGGGCCCAATCCCCCCAGCATCACACCACTGTCACCAGGGCTCCAGGGCTCCCGGGGCCATCTGGTCGACCCTTGGGGGGGGTTGGGAGGTTGAAGTGGGCTTGCGGGAAAGGGAGGGGGAGGGGGAGGGGGAGGGGGAGGGGTCAGACAGTCGGCGGGGCGCGGGTCGGTGGGTGACAGCAGGGAGGCCCGGGGACACGCGGCAGCGGCAGCGGAGTCGGGGTCGGGATCGGGATCGGGATCGGGATCGCGATCACCCTTCCCTTTCCCAGCCGCCGGTCGGTCCCCACATCCGGGAGATAAGTCGGCGGGAGGGGAGGCCTTCAAAGAGACGAGACTTGTGTAAAAGAAAGGAAACAATGCCGGGCCGGCCGGGCCGGGCCGGTCCTTCCACACATACGGAATGGAGGGGCAAGGGGCCGTATCCCTCTCCCCCAAACGTGAGCGCCTACAACGAACGGATCCCACACGAGGGACTGCGGGCAGGCCCCTGGAGCCCCACGAGGACCACCCCGTACGCCACGGGGCCCAGCCCCACCTCCGGAGCCGGACGCCGAGCCGAGCGAGCGGAGCGGGGCGGGGCGGGGCGGGGCGGGGCGGAGGCCCGGGCAGACGTGTGACACGCACGGAGGAGGGCCTGGCCACGGAGAAGGAACAGAAAGGGCGGCGCGGCACAGCGCGCGACCACCTCTCTCTCTCTCTCTCCTCCCTCTTGCGTCTACGTCTCCCTCTCCGCCGCAGCCGTCTCGGTCGGCCGGCGGGTGGGTAGGTGAGTGGGTCCCCGCGGGCGGAGGGACACCGGCGCTGGCTGCTAGTCGACCCGTTCGGGCGGCCTCCCAGGGCCCAGGCCACCAAGGGAGCGACCGAGCGTGCGTGGCGACAGTCACCAACCGAGAAAGCGAATCCGCGGCCCCAGTCTCCGGCGAGCGCAGAGCGCGCCGGCGTCCCGGCACGACCGGGCCTGCAGCGCCCGCTACCCGCGTCCTCCTGGAAGTCCGCCTCGGGGAACCGTGGCCACGTCCTGTCCCTTGCCCGGTGTCACCGCAGCTCGAGAGGGAACAGGCCGCATAAAAGCGGCCGGCAGGTGGCGCCCGACAACCGGCGCCGGTCGGTCCGTCAGCGGGACGGATCCGGATCGCAGGGCCGGCGAGAGCTCGCCACCGGCCGCCGTGAAGGTCCCCCATCCATCCGATCCCGGGCCGCCCCGGGGCTCCCACCCACCCACCCACCCGCACGTGAGGGTAAACACAAAGGGAGGAAGGAGGACACCCACCAACGGAAACTCATCCCATCCCACGCTCTCGCCTAGGAAGAAGGAATACCGTCAGAAATGGCCACCCACCCTGAAGTACAGGTTTCGGATACTATTTCGTCCTCTTAGAAAAGTAAATAAATAGAAAGGCAGTTCCCCGGTGGCGGTCGCCAATAGGTTCCTCACCACGGTATATAAAGGTCATAACCAAGTGCGGGCAAAGGGGTCGGTTTGTGTGCATACCGAGGATCAGAGCCTAATTTGGCTACCTACCCAGAAAACGAATTAAGATACGACATGAAGAAAACTTCCACCGTCAACGTCCTCCTCTGCGAGAGTCATTCCAGAAGCGGATCGTCAGAAAACCTCAACAAAGATCCTGGCGGCGCCGTGGCAGCTGTCGCTGCCTTCATCCCGCCGCTTCCTGGCCTCGCCGTTGGAAGGAAGGAAGAAGGAGGTATCTAAGCGGGCCCGTGCGTACAGTCCAACAACGGACTTGACCGCATCGCTATTGTCGGAACTCAACCCACAATCAGGAGGAGTGCAAGCCGCAGCGCTCCAAAGTCGTGAGACTGTAGACTATCTACCGTGAAAAGAACATAATGGGATGTGGACCGTTCCCAGGGATGCGCCGTGTGTTTTCTTTCATTCGTCTGATTTCTCTCAAACCGTTCACGTGCAGTTAGACAATATCCATCCTGTGATGGATAAGTTTTCACCAATGCCTAGGGGGTAGGTACCTCGCTGGTTTTCTGGGTTTCACCGGACAGGGCCGGTAACCGTAGGTCTGCTTTCGCCCTGTGTCCGTATTCCCATTCTGTGAAGGTGCGAACTCGCCGTCTGATCAGCCGCAGTCTGCTAAAACCTACATACACAGGCTTTTAGGTTACTCTACAAGAAGTTATGTCAGAGAGAGAATCCATCTTCCCGTGTTCTCTCCCGTCTGCTATACCTCTATAGCTTTTCTTCTTCCTTTCCTTCCTAATGACAGCCCTTTCGTAGAATCCGTGCCTCATATCGAAAATCACCGAGTAGCGTCCTCCTTTCCGAGCGGTAAAGATACCTCAAGACAAAGGCCGGGCACAGAAGCCACAGGGCACACATCTGCAAAGAAGCCAAAAAGCTAATAACCCCTTTCAAAGAATACGGCTCCTCTCTCACTCACCGACTTCACAGTTGCCCGTATGGCCCCGGAAGACGGCGGCGGCGGGTTAGCCAGAGACGGGTAAGATTCCTCACGGGAGGAACAACCTATAAGGCAGGCACAGGTCGCAGGGGGGCGCCATCAGGCGAGAAACTGGGGATCCACGGAGGTGAGGCTTAGAGCCTCCCCCCCACCCCACCCCCCGACCCCCCGCCGTTTGGAGAGGAATCTTCTGCGTCCGTGGATGTTCTGTGCCCCTTGTCTAGCTCGGATTAATACTCAGTCTACAGGCACAGACCTGATCGTCTACATTCGCCCTCCCTCTGACAGCACTAAACTATGTCTCCTGCCTTCGTCCTGCATCTACCGACCACTTCAGCATTTTATTAAAAACTGAAAATAAAAAGTAAGGAAGGGAGAGACATGTGGGATTCACATATAAATCGAGTATAAAAATCAATCGAAACCATCATAGCCGACTGGACGGTTGAGAGTTCACCAGGCGTGATCAAAACCGAACGCGTCCGTGATAACGACTGCCCTTAGCCACCGTTCACCAGGTAAGAACTTAGTCACTGGGTAAGAACTAGGTCACCGTGGAACACCTTGTTCGTCATGCTGCAGAAGATGGGAGACCCTCGAGGATGAGGCTGGGGCTTGATGGATGACTGCGCATCGAGTCCCCTCCACAGAATGTTACCGCTGTTAACAACCATCCGATCGACACATAGGAGAGGTGCCCTCTCAAAAAAATAAGAAGAATAAAAAATAAAAAATAAACACTGATCAGTGAGCAAAACACTCTCTGTAAGGCCATTCTTTAAATATTGAGGCTCCTGAAGACATGCTGACGGTTCCCTGCCAGACGTAATCGTACAACTAGAGCCAGTGCAAGAGGAAAGGTGAAATAGGAACTTCTCAGGACCAGAATGGTCGGAGCTGAACCCGGAAACAGCTATCGTCTGAATATATGCTAAGATGATCTCCCGAGAGAGAGCAGCATTCACGTAGCAGACGGCATTAGCAACGCAGCACGTGTGCAACACTTGGTAGGACGACAGATGACCGAGACTTGGTTTACTTGAAGAGCGTGGCATGACCATACGTACCCCTGATAAGCTCAGCTTCCGGTGGTGGTTGGAGATGGCGTTCCCAACAAATCTAGGGCAGAAGCAGCCGTCTAGGAATCCCAGATCCCGCCTTGGGGCGGGGAGAAGACTTGACTGTTCCTTGGGATGGTGTAAGAACGAGTTCTTGGAAGCTCGGAAAGAGCGCCCCGTGTAAGCCGGTGAGCCAGCGAGGCTGTGAGCTCAAATCCCAAAGGAAACCACCTTCTTAACCAGGGCAGTATCGCGAGTAACAGTTTTTGGCGAAAGGCTTGGGTTAAGGAGGTTGGATGGATGGTAGGGGGGGGAGAACTCGGAGGGAGATGGTGGAGAAAAGAGCCGTTTCCAGAATCTGTGTCACAACGGGAAACTGAGGGGGGTCGGGGCTGCCAGGGTGGGAATTGGGGGTAGCGAGGGGTGTGTCATCGAGTGGGTTTGCAGGTGCGCTAAATTAAAAAGACATTTTTCGACAGGCTGTCACCGTACACGTGCAAACAGTCCATTTCCCCTCTTCGTTCCTTTTGCTCCTGTCAGCTTCTAAACCCTCAACTCTCCTGAATATCGAGAGCTCACCTTCCACCTTACATCACAGACAGTGCTTCAGCCATCAGTTTGCAAGCTCTCTCCTCTGGGACCTCTCAGATTTCTGCAGGTGAGCTGAGGGACACAGAGACCCTGTCCTCGGGGACATCATTACACGGTTTTGTCCCCCTACCTCCAGAACCGGTGTAATGACTGAATCCTTCTCTCACCCACACTCGAAAGAGGTCTAACTCCTGGGAGGACTCACACGTTCAGCTCGCCTTTCCGGCGCAGGCCAAGTTGGAACTGAGTTCACCTGCAGCTGGTGTGACAGCCAACGTGCCGTGTAGGTAAGTTATCACTTTTATGCTCTTCTTTTTTGGTCCACTTGGGCTCTCACTGACCTGGCAGGCCACGTGGCCCTCTCCCTGCAACGCTGCTTAATGAGGAGAGAGAGCTAAGGCAGGAAGGAGCAAAAGAAGCTAAACTGTGCACCAGCTCCGTGACACGGTACCTCAAGAGGGCATTTTAGTAAGTCTGTATTATAGCACAGTAAATTATCTCTCTGAACGAACTTGAGGGAAACAAGTGCATTCCCTCCACTCCATAGGTCCTCAGCATCGAGTCCCCTCCACAGAATTTTATTGCTGTTAACAACCATTTGATCAATACATAGGAGAGGTGCCCTCTCAAAAAAAAAAAACTAGGCTAAAATCTCTTGGACGTAAACATGAGCGACTTCTCCATGACCATTATCTCCCCGGGGCAAGGGAAACAGAAGCAAAAAAAAATGAACAAGTGGGACTATACCAAGCTGAAAAGCTTCTGTACAGCAAAGGACACCACCCATAGAACAAAAAGGCATCCTACAGTATGAGAGAATATAGTCGTAGGTGACAGATCCGATAAAGGGTTGACCTCCAAAATAGACTAAGAGCTCACGCACCTCAACAGGCAGAAAGCAAATAATTCAATGAAAAAACGGGCACAGGATCGAAACGGACATTTCTCCAGAGAAGAAAATCAGATGGCCAACAGACACAGGAAAAGATGCTCGCTCCACATCGCTCATCACCGTCAGAGAAATGCCATTTAAAACCACAATGAGCTATCACCTCACACCAGTCAGGATCGCCACCATCCAAAAGACAAACAACAACGAATGTTGGCTGGCGAGGTTGTGGAGAAAGGGGAACCCTCCTACACTGCCGGTGGGGATGTATATCAGTTCCACCATTGGGGGAAGCAGTATGGGGGTTCCTCCAAAAGCTCAAAATAGAAATACCATTTGACCCGGGAATTCCACTCCTAGGAATTTACCCTAAGAACGCAGCGGCCCAGTTTGAAAAAAGACAGATGCACCCCTATGTTCATCGCAGCACTACCTACAATAGCCAAGAAATGGAGGCAACCTAAGTCGTCCATCCGTAGATGAGTGGATAAAGAAGATGTGGTATGTAAACACAGTGGACTATTATTCGGCCATGAGAAGAAATGGTGCTAGAGGGTATTATGCTCAGTGAAATAAGCCAGGCAGAAAAGGACAAGTATCAAACGATCTCACTCATCTGTGGAGTATAAGAACAAAGAATACAAACTGAAGGAACAAAACAGCAGTCGACTCACAGAACCCAAGAATGGAGTAACTCGTTACCAAAGGGAAAGGGACTGGGGAGGGTGGGTGGGAAGGGAGGGATAAGGGGGGGAGGAAGGGGAGGCATTACTATTAGCAGACATAATGTGGGTGGGGGGGCACGGGGAGGGTCATACAACACAGAGAAGACAAGTAGTGATTCTGTAGCATCTTACTACGCTGATGGACAGTGACCGTCGGGGTGGGGGGGAGGGGGCGGACTTGGTGATGGGGGAAGCCTAGGAAACATAATGCTCCTCATGTAGTTCTTCATTAATGATATCCCCACCCCAAAGAAAAGGAAGGAAGGGAGGGAGGCAGGGAGAAGAGAGGGAGGGAGGAACAGAAGAGAGAGAGAGAGAGAGAGAGAGAGAGAGAGAGAGAGAGAGAGAAGAGAAAGGGGGTGGAAGAAAACAGAGAAAGAGAAAGGGAGGGAAAAAGGGAAGGAGAAAGGATGAGAGAGAGAGAGAGAAAGAAAAGCAAAAGAAGGAAGAAGAAGAAAGAGGAGGCAGAAGAACAGGAAGAAGAAGAAGAGAGAGAAAACAGCAAAGAAGTAGAAGATAGAAGAAGAAGAAAAGATGTAAAGAACAAGAAGAAAGAAGAAGGTAAGAAAGGACACCAAGAAGAAAGAAAAGAAGAGCAAGAACAACAACAACAAGAGCAAGAAGAAGAACAAGCACAAGGAGTAGCATTTTCCTCTGGCATTGAAAGAAAAGAGTAAGCACGCACATACACGCAAGCACGCATGCATACGCTCACGCGTTCATAGGCGTGCGTGCCCGTGTACCCATAGACACCTATACCTGTGAGTCCACGTGTATGTATACCACCACACGGTGGGTGTTCTTTGTAAGGACACGTTTCTCTTCCTAAAGACTTAGGGAGGGACAGGCAAAGTCACCGGAATCGCCACAGACGGCCTTGTCAGGAAACAGGAATAAAGGAAAGGCTCCAACCCCACGGAGACCTCGTCGTGATGTCGGCCGATGGACAGACGCACGAACCAAACCGGCCTGAACCCAGCAGAACTCCGGGCACATGTGTTTGGCAGGAACACAGAGAGGAGCGGGCGGGAAAGAGAAGAAGGCCGGTCAGCGTACTAGAAGGGCCCCAGAGAGTAAACCAGTGAAAAGATAGAAAGCGCCAAGGCCAGGAGCAAGTTGGCCTAGAAGTGTGAATACTCCCCAGGCAAAGAAAAGCATCTCAGCCGTAGCCTGTGCTTTCCTCGTGTCAGTGAGCACATACCAGCGTCAGACTGACTTGAGCACCTGCCCAAAGGCCCAGCCTCTTCAGGAAGAATTCTGTCTTAAAGCTAAGATTGCATTTTAATCAAACCGATGGCGCCTCAGCCCCCACTGGAGGCAAGGCAGACCATCTTGACTGATATGTTTCCACACAGAAGCTGATTACCCAGGAGAGGGATCAACGAAGTATATTTTCTGGAGGAGGAGGAGGGAGGGAGGGAGGAAGAAACTTAATGTCTGAACAAAGATGAATATTCTGGGGGCACTTTGGCCGGTCCGCAACCGGCCCGGGGTCGCGCAGCATTCCTGATCATCGTCCACTGCCTAGCCTATGAAATAAAAACCGAAAACCCGACTCTGAAACCGTAGGTGCGCTCCTCTCTCTGAGGTCGCCTGCACTTTCTAAGCTCATGCCTTCAAACTTTATCTCACACTCCCCTCTCTCCAAGTGTACACTTGCTCTCTTCCAATAAAACGGAAACCTCTCGGGGCGAGGGCGCCCCTCCTCCCTGAGGTGGCCTGCACTTTTCCTCTCTTTCAGTCACTTACAATAAAACGTTTGGTCTGCTGCTTCATTACCGTGTCTCTGCCCTTCCATTCTTTGTGGCGGCAGAGGCAAGAGCCGACCGAGGAAAATACACAACGCCCCCGCCCTACCCGCAAAGGTGTGCCAAGGCCACTCAAGGGAGGAAAGCCCTGACCGACTGCCTCCCTGCCCAAGGGGATCGGGGCGGTCAGACATCCACGCCCTCCTGGAAAAAGACGCCAGGGGCGGGGGTCGAGCCAGCCAGCCAGCGAGCGAGCAAAACCAACCTGCGGGACAATCTTCACCAAAGCCCCTTGACCTCACACATCACACACACACACACACCACCTGGAAACGGGTCCCCACGCTTCCCCCGTGCAAGTGCAGTGTGCAACCGGAACACCTGGGACACGCTTTTGGGGGGTGGGAGTTGGGGGGGTGGGCCGGCCCCCCAACCCACAAACTCCCCTTCGGGCCCCGCACCCTCCTAAACATGCCCTGTTTCTTGAGGCGGGCGGACACAGGGATCCCGTTCACCGGGCCCGGCTGCTGCTGGTGAAGCAGACTCCTCCTGTCCCTGTCCCAGGCCTCAGTCCAGTCCCCTCCTTCTGGCTCGCATCGGTCAGGGCTCACGAAGCCCTTTGATGTCTTCTGACATCCATCTCCACATCTCTCCTCTCTCTCTCTCTCTCTCTCTCTCTCTCTCTCTCTCTCTCTCTCTCTCTCTCTCTCTCTCTCCCTCCCTTCCTCCCTCTCCCTGTCGGTCCCCAGAGAGTTTTGGATTTGTCAGTGGGCAGCAGGGAGGAGAATCCTTGAAACTTGAAAAAGTTAAGCAGGCGCGCCACCTTCCGTCACCAGAAACCATGGGTCTGGAGGCTGTGACTATCTAGCCAAACCATACTCAGCTCATTTTACGTCCTGAGGAGTTAGCTTCATAACCATCCTGTTGGAAACCCTGTGACCGATGGGACAGAAAAGTGAGTGACAGCACCATTGGTGGCCAGACACAGCTGAACCAAAATATGTTAGAAAATCCCACGGGTTGAAAGCGAGGGCTCCGAAAAATCACTGCCAGCCCTCAGGGTAATGACGACCTAGAAGAACTTTGGCCACTAGGAGGAGCATTCCAACTAGAATCTAAGCAAAGTCTTCCAGATCCCAGCATAGCCTCGAAGAAAGCGTCGTTACAAAAAGCGAATGACAAATAAGCCTTGAGAGGATATGTATGAGGGGAGAAAATATGGGGGTGGGGAGATGTGAAGTCAGTGTGGGGGAGAAAGGAAGGACTGTAATGCTGAATGTAACTCCAACTGCTACTTTATTCCTTTCCACGGCCACCAAGGGGAAATCTGGTAGGGACCAGAGCCGGTAGATAGAGAGAGCATCCTGGGAGGACTGGCAGAAGCCCACATCTTTGCCGGAAGCAGCTCTTCCGAATCTGTGTCTGTAGGGTCCAAGCAAGGCAGGGAAGTAACACTGTCTCTTCCTTTCCAAATCCAGACATATTTGTTAAGGAGGAGCCTTGGTCTCCCAGGAATAGCCACTGCCTTCTTACCATTTCTTTCTTTCTCTTTCTTTCTTTCTTCCTTTCTTTCTTCCTTCCTTCCTTTCTTTCTCTGTCTCTGTCTCTCTCCCTCCCTTCTTTCTTTCTTTCATTGTTTCTCAGAACATCCTACACCTGGGCTTGGCTTTCTGCCTACCTGGCACCTATGGCAGGGTGGGTGGGGCGTCCATTCTTCCCTGCTGCTGTCTCTGCCAGTGGCTCTGGAGCCTAGGAAGGTCATGTCCTCTGCACCCTCTTTGGGGAGTTCCACTCCTTACACCCAATGGGGTGTTTTTCAATAGTGCCAAAGATATTTCACCTCTGTCCTGGCTGGAAACCGACAAGATATTTTCAAAGAAAGAAGACTGAGTAGTTTCGGAGTCACAACTTGACAAGATCGGAAGGTGATATTCAGCACCCCCTAGGAGTTTTCTGGTGAAGGGTCTTCTTGACCCTGAAGGACAGTGAGAAACTAGGTACCCAGAGGGAAAGAACCCCATGGAGGATAACGTAGGTGGAGAAAGCTAGGAAGCCTTTCCAGTGGCCACCCGATTCTTTGAGTTGACGATGCCAGGGTTCTTGTTTGTGAAGTCCAAGAATGAGTTTCACAGACACCCAAGGTAGGAGAGCCAGGGAGAGGCTTTCTTTGTTTAGAAATAAAGTGAGAGAGGTGGGGGGGGGGTTGGGCGGAAGGGGCTCTTGGCTCACCCCAGGAGGGAACAAGAGAGCCTGCGGTGGTGTGTTGTCTAGGGGATTTAGAGGCAGTGGAGGATTTTTGAGAATTGAGGGCTTAGGGTGTGGACTTGCACCACCTGCCCTGTGCTGCCCTGCCCTCAAGATGGGCCGGCTGGGTTGCTGTCTGTCTGCCAGGGCTGTTGACAGTGAAGTCACGGGTTATGCTGAGATGCCTTTGCCGAACGCTCAAAACATTCAAGGCCGAGTCGCTCCTGGCCTTCTGACCTGGAACTGATCTCACTGAAGATGTCTACATTCCTAGTCTAGTGTCTCGACCCTAGAGAATTAGTGTGACCTCGACTCTGCATACCGCTGAACACAGAGTTTCGATAGGGACTTGACATGGATTGTGACATGGCTTCGACCGTGAATGTCTTGCCTTGCTTTCTCCGGAGGCCCTCACCCTACTGTGTCTAAGCCCACGGGTCCCTGTCTCATTCCCCCCTCTACAGATAGAGACCCTAGCTGCTGCTAGGGAAAGGGGGGCGACGACGACCGCTCTGGCTGCTTCATGCTGAGAAGGGGTGCACTAAAGGGCGCAGTCAGGTCTCCATCAGCGGTCAGTTGAGGAGGCCCTCGGAAGACGGGCACTTCTATTCCGGGTTCCATTTCTATGACTATTTGCAGTTTTATGGCCTCTAGGCAAGGTAGAACCAATGGCGTTATGAGGTTAAATAGCAACATCTGCAGTTGGATCTTCCATTCCGGAAGGACCAACGTGATGAGATGAAGAATGCGTGGTGGAATATGGGAACCGGAAAGAGCGAAACTTTAATAGAAATGATGGGGGGAGAAGAACAACAACTAACACATCTGGAGAATCGTAGCCAGATATTTTCTGGGGAAACTAGAATTCTGAATTCAGTTTATGTCCCCATGACTAGTACTAGGATGTAGTACAGATAAAGGCCGCGTGATTGAAACGATACTACTCTCCCCTAGAAAATAACTAATCTTTGGCTCGATTATTTGCATAAACGCATCCAGAAGAGCAATCGATTACGTAGGCTTTTTTAAATGGGCTTTGCTGGCACTTTTCACAAGGAATTTCAGATGGAACTTTCAAAGGCCCCGTGAGGCCAGATAGCCAAGCCAGACTCGCCATCGGGTTTTGCCTGCAGTACCTGTAGATTTGGGTGAATTCCTCCCTTCTCCAGGTCCCCGAGACATCCTGAGGTTCCCGTACCTGCCAGGAGGTGACCTTCCTCAGTCACCTCGTCAGGCTGCTGGGAACCCTATAAGCAAGGTACCAGGCCTGTTCTTCCAAGGGGCTTTGTTGGCTTTTGTCAGGTCTACCTTAGTTCCTTAAAGCTGTCCGTTCCTATCTGAGTTTACACACGTGCCTCTCAGGTATCCCATTCCAGTCAAAGCCTTGCGAATATCACCAGTGTTTTTAATGGGTCCTCTTACAGGGAAAGCAGATTCCTATTGAACTCATGCAAATAAACAGACTGCCAGGAAGTATCAAAATAGCCACGGAGAGTTTTTAAATTCTGGAGGGATCAGGTAGAAAGATAAAGTTTCAGTTCTGCTTATACAGGCAGTCATTTACTAAACTGTTGGCAGCTTATGGGCAACACTCGAAACAAAAAGCCACAAAATCATCTTCCTTAGTTTACGTAGTCGTCCTAGGTAACTAATACCTGTTCTGCTGAAATCTAGCTCTTGACTAGCTTAGGAGTAATAAAACAGTGACTAGAAATGACAAAAGACTGACAAATGACAACGGTTAAAGATCTGATGAGAGAGCTTACCCTAAGACAGTGGACATGAGGAAATTTGGATTATTTTTGTGACACAGAACATTCAGTCACAAAGTTTAGCATCATTCCCTTTGGCAGTGCTCTCCAGGTAAATAAATAAACAAATAAATAAATGTGTGCGTGCGTGCGTGCGTGCGTGCGTGTGTGTGTGTGTGTGTGTGTGTGTGTGTGTCAGTCAGATAAATAGGCCAAATTAGCCAAATATTTTCCCCGACGAGGAGAAAAAATTCCTCTGACAGGTTCCAGGGGCCCTCGGGAAAATATCAGAGTTAAGTAGAGGTATAAGCACCTTTTTGAACTTGATTCTGGGACGCCGTCAGAAGGAAGTTTCTTCGGCACTTGCCTCAATAAGATGATACGTTGCCAAGAAGCAATACTTATCCACTTAACCAGCATGACCACAAAATACCTCAAAGGCAAATACAGAAGGTTCCACAGTCGTGAGCAACGTTTAGCTTTTAGTCCTTTTACCGGGGGGATCTCATTTTCTTCAATACTCAGACGACTCCTTGAGACTTGAAGCATGAGAAACTGCTTTGATAAAACCATTAGAAAACCTTTTGCAATCTTTCAACACGAAGAGCAGCAGACTAACCGTTTGAGAAAACATTGTCTTGTTCGCCGAAAACAAAATTCGAATTTTGCCGTGTCCTTGATATCGAGACTCATTTGCTTTTATTTCACAGAGCATGACCATATCCGTTTTTCCACAAGCTTTCCACATATCCGTTTTTCCACAAGCTTTCCACAACTTTCCTTACACATCCGTGTTCTCCCTCTTTAAAGAAACAGCTGTACTTTAGAACAAAGTTACTTCCTTTTATCCAAAGACCCGTTGTTTTTTTTTTTTTTAGCATGCACAAATGTTTTCCTCATGACTTCAAATACTTTTAGTTAAAATTCAAAATCGTTAGGAACTTGCAATTTTCAGTGAACACTGAGAAGTAGGCTATTGTAAGCCGTCACACTAGCCTTCTTTAGATGGACAAATTTATGAGCACCTTGACTAATTTCTGGAATCGTGTGCTTTAAGGCACAGTCCCACTAAGCACAGAATATGTCTGAACTGAGCAAAACTTTAAGATTTTAGGTGACGACAAAAATTCTCAGGCAGGCTGTCGGTGGGATTACACACTGCGACACACAATTAGTATTGAGCTGTTCGCTTGCTACACACTTAGCCGACTCATTCTTCACTATGCCAAACCTTGACTGAATGTGAGACAGAGTCAAGCCTCTAAGCATTTTATTCTGGGAAGATTTAGCAGATAACATCCACCTAAATGACTGCAGGTGAACGTAGGCAGCTGAAAATCCCAAGGACACGTCCCTTTCGGTTCCACTTAAATTAGCATTCACGCTTCACATCTTTTATTGGAATTTTCTGGAAGTTTTAGAACGCCCAATTTTCACAAGCGCTTGTCTGTAAATCCATTTTATTAGTACCATCCGGAGGTAGAAATAGATTTCTCATTGACCCACTTAGACACACACACCAACATACAGATTGAGATGTAATGTACTACAGCTAGCAATACTTTTCATGAGAGAACATATACACAGACAGACAGATAAACCGACACAAAGATTTGAGTTACTAATATATCCAATTGCCTTGCTTCCTTTTAGCTCATTTGACCCAAAGTGTCTCAGTTCTCAAGAATACACTCTGAAGGTGAGCAGTTGACATAACTGGGTAAAGGTTTCGACGGCCCCAGACTAACAGGGCTGAATGAAGGCTCTGAAATGATAGGGACTGTGTGTGTCCAGGGGGCTGGAAATAAAATGCAAGTACCATTCTAGCACCAGTCACTGAAAGCCAGGCCGTGCTGCGGAAGACAGATTTCTTCCGTTTTGGGGAGTCTAGTTTAAAAACAAAAGAGAACCTCCAAAATTTTGAAGATAATGAGCTCGATAAGTAGACTAGGTTTTCACCAAAAAGATTTAGAGAACGAGTCCCCTATTGTAGTAGTTCACAGGACTTTTGACTATTTTCTTTCCTTGCATTAAAATAGATTTGGCTGCATCACCTTATCAGACTGTCTACTTCTCTTGGGGGCCAAGCCTCTCCGTTCGAGAGTTTGTATTGAGGTCAGGCTTGTGGGCAGAAGAGAAGACACTTCTTCCTTTTCAGGCTCTGGGGACCGACATCCCTCCCAGTTCTTTAGAAAGGCAAGCCAGAGGCGTGTGTGTCTGGCTTTAACTTGAAGAGGAAGCTCCCACCTGGGAGAGAGAAAGACAGCCGTGCGACACACCCGGTCGGTCGGTCGGTCCGGTCGGTCGGTCGGTCCGTCGGTCGGTCGGTCGGTCGGTCGGCCTTTTCTCTGTGGGAGGGCGTCCCCTCGCTTCGCCCTGGAGCCTGGAAAGATTTAGCAGATACCATCCACTTCAATGCCTGCCGGTAAACTTAGGCAGCTGATTGTAGCAAGGACACGTCCATTTCGGTTCCACTTAAATCAGCCTTCGTGCTTAACATAACATCTTTTATTAGAATTTTCTGGAAGTTTTAGAACGATTGGTCATCACCTCCTCTGCCAGGCCCACTGGACTTGAGCACTCCTTACCAGCGTGGCCTGCACCTTGCCTCGATTCCCCTCTTGCCTTCCCACTGAGCAAGAGTCGCCTCGGAGCTCTGGATCTCGTGGGACCTTACCAGTGTGCTCCTCCTTTACGCCTTTTGGGAGTTTGGCTAGTTTTTGTGTACCCGCCCAGAAGTGGCACTCTTAGAGGATGCCAGGTAGTCAACAGTTCCCCTAGTTCCGTTGGATGCCTCGCTGGAAACTGGTTCACCCAGAGCCAGAGAAATGAAAGTCCAGGAGACTGAAAGTAGACCCGAGTGTTCCTATCCTTTCCCAGTCTGGAACTCTGGGCTGCTGCTGCTGCTGCTGCTGCTGCTGCTGCTGCTGCTGCTGCTGCAAGTCCCGTGTGTCCCGTCCACGGTGACAGCACAGCACGTCAACCTCACGCATGAAAGTAGATGACTCTCCCGATGAGAGGTGGAAGCTGATTTTCCTCACCAGAAATGGTTTACAGAGTCAACGTGCTAACGTGTAAGAGGCAGAGGCAGGCACCAAGAGAAAGAGACAAACAGTTCCTTCCGTCACTTGCAGTTTTTTTTCACTAGATCGTAAACTCCATAGGAAGGAGAACCATTTCCTTAGCTCTAATGCCTGGTCCAGACTAGCGACTGAAAACATATTTGGAGTGAACTGAACTCTGCATTGACTTTTTTTTTTTTTTTTTTTTTTTCCTTTGGTGTTGTCGTTTAGGTCCTTGGAACGCGGCAACCATTTTCGTGGCATTTCAGCAAGATGTCTCCACGGGATTACCAGAACTCCAATTTTGACTCTGATGTAAAATGTACATGTAGGTGCATTAAACTATCCGGGTGCCAGTGAGTCTACTGCAAACTCTTCCTCTCTGATTCTGATGCTTGATCCTTTAAGAGGCAGTTTTCGCACGGCTGCCCAAACGGCCTACATACGTGAGGGCTAGATGTGGACAAGCTTACTGAGAGTTCATAGGAAATCTTTCCTTGTGAACATTTTACTGACCCGGGTATTCGTCTCGTTGATTTACACTGCACATACCAGACAGGTAGGGTCTTTAAAAGTCCATATTTCTGCTTTGCTTTTCACGTTGAAAGAGTCCCAGTATTTTGGCCAAAGTATATACTTCAGGGAGTCCTTTTTTGTTTTTGTTTTTTGTGCCCACCCACCAGCCACCCCGTGCACTGTATTGACATCCGTGAAAAGTGTATCTCACATGTGTGTGGGGGTGGTGGGGGTGGGGGTGGGGGCGGGGGTTCAAAGTGCACATCCAAATATTGGAAGTCTGATACACTGCACTGTGTTCTGGAATAAGATGTAATATGCTCGCACCAGGATCACACAGACGGTATGCATCTGTAATAACTTCTCTGGAACCTATTCTATAGATTAAGATTCTTCTATTCAAACAAATACAAATATCAGATACGCTTCAGAGGAGTTGATGATGCTAACGGTCTAAGATTCAGAAATGAGAGGAGGCAAAATTGCTACCTCTGAAACTTGGAGAAACGAGGCACATAAATATCCGTCATGTAGCTGATAGGTATCCAGGATAGCCACACAAGATCGACGTCAAACCTCCATGGGGGTGGGGGGGAAACGCTTTTGAAATGTGAAAATAACCCGCGACTCAATGGCACAGCACACAGGCTGCTGTCCATTTATGCAGACACTTCCTGTCAGGAAGGATGGATCCAAGATCTGTCCATGAAAACCAAAGCAAAGGAAAGACTCGTGGATACCAGAGCAGACAAGAAGCACACACAGCAGAGGTCGAAACATGCGTTCATGCTAGAATCCAAACTTCTGATTGCGTGCCGTGTCACTGACGGAGGGCTCGCTGGAAATCCAGACGATGGTGCAAGAATCCGGGAAGGGTGATTCACAGGCGAGCATCCCGGAATAGTCCTTTTCCCCCTGACGAGCTACTTCCTCTCACCAGTCACCCGAGAACTGTACACGGAAACAACCTTGAGATACCGTGGCACTGCCATTCGATGGGCGGACGTATGTGAAAATCTAACCGAACCCCGATGCTTACCACGTTGCTGAGTTTGGAGCCGTGGGCTCTCTCGTCTCTGCTGGCGGCAGGGAGACTTCTGCGATCACCTCGGAGAGTGGTCCGCAACACCTAGTTTATTTGGAGATGCCAATGCACTCACCCATTCTGTGGGCATCGTAGGCGACGGTCATTCTCGCCATGCCAACTCTCCTCACGGAGACGTGTCCAGAAAGTTCACTGCAGTACTGCTGTTTTAACTGTGGAACCCTGGAACCAGTGCCCATTAGCAAATGGACCGTGCAAGAGGTTTGTTTGTCATCTTTGGTTGCCGACACGAATGAGTACAAGGTACGTGTACTACTTTGGCTTCCCCTCAGGAACCATGATGAGTTAAGAAATGGCCAAGCGATGTGCCCTGTGAGAAGGTTTCGTCGTTTCAGAACATGCCAAGCAAGACTGCTGTGACACATATACTAAAAGCCTAAGAACACACACGGGAAGGGTGAACACCCCAATCTGGCTCATGTTTACCTCCGCAGAAACAGGAGGCAAATGGGCTCAAGTGATGCACGGGAGGCCTCCATCGCCTCTGCCACGTGTTACTTCTTCCTGAAAACATATTCCATATGAGAAAAGTGGGTTTATGAAAGCTGAGTGGTGGTCGTTCTCCACACATTTTTGATATGCTTGCTACTTAACAACAGAAACCAAAATTTTATAGATTAAGGGGGAAAAAAAAAACAGGAAGTGATGTCTCGGCAAGCTAAGAATCCTTCTAAGTGTCACAAAAGCCACTGGCAATAATAAATACAGGAAACATCTCTGTATGCAGGAAAAGTGGGACGTATGCTTTATGCTTTCAGTCAAAGAAGGTATGAGACACAGAAATGCATTTTCACTGGGGGGGGGAGGGGAGGAGGAAGGGGGTTGGAGGGAGAGGGAGGGGCTGGTGGCAGAAAGGAAAGAGGGAAGGAAGAGAGGAATTGAGAGAGGAAAAGAAATGGTGTCCTAAAAGTGTGAGAGGCTGGTTCCTGAAAAAAGGAAATCTTTGGACGAAAGCTGAACATAAAGAAGAAAGTTGCAGAAGGGCTGTGAAAAGGAACCTTGGGAAAAGAATCGACGTGTGTGATCAGGCCAGCTACGATCTAAATGAGTTTCTTTAAGATGATTTTTAATAGCAGAAGTAAGCTGGCACAAGAATAAAATCTAGTTTTCTCTGTGTCAGGAAGACAAAGTGTCCTGGGACTATTGGTCTGCTCTTCCTATGTGAGAGACTGTGAAAGGGCTGGTGTGTGTGTGTGTGTGTGTGTGTGTGTGTGTGTGTGTGTGTGTGTGTGTGTGTGTGTGTGTGTTGTGTGTGTGTGTGTGTGTTGTGTGTGTTGTGTGTGTGTTGTGTGTGTTGTGTGTGTTGTGTGTGATGTGTGTGCATTGCCTTTAAAGGCATCGACTTTTCAAACGATTTTCCTGTGCTGGGTGTTGCCTTCATTGGGTCTTTCATTCGTTAAGAAAATGGAGTGTGCTTCCTAGTAAAAGAGCTGAGTTTTGCCAGCAACCGGGTCCCCTCCCGTATTTTGCCTGTGAAGACTTTCATTGTCCCTCTGGGCACACAGACAGCCAAGCATCTTTTTTCACAGTGTAGGAATGAATTAGCATGAGAATGGCCATCTTAAGGGCCAAAGAGCCGTTTTCTGAGTGCAGGACTCAGGAAAGGAGGAACTGGGTAAGGCTTGATAAACAGGTGTTGAAGAACAAGTTAATCATGGACACCGGGTTGCGGGCGGTTGCGACTCTGGTCAGCTTATCTTGCTGAACCACCCTAACATTTGAGGAGTGGTCTTATCTTGCTTTTGCTTAACCCCCAGGATGTAGCACAAGCCAAAATTTATGGAAAGTTACTGTGAGTCAGTGCTTTTCGAAAATGCCATAGAAACCCCTGGCTTTGAGTGCTCTGGGTCCTTGTGGAAACCCGCTGCGTCGGGCAGACACTTGGACCCCAGCTAGCTGGAAATAAACCTCGCTGTGTGACTTGCATTATCTTCTGTCTATTTGAAGAGGTGGTGGTCGACTCCGGACCCTAACCACAGTTATCCTAGTCTACGGAGTGTGTAAGTAAGTGCGAGTGAGAAAGAGAGGGAGAGGGAGCTGGAGAGGAGAGGGGGAGGGAGGGAGAGGAGAGGAGAGGAGAGGAGAGGAGAGGAGAGGAGAGGAGAGGGCGAGGGGGAGGCGGAGGGAGGGAAGAAACCAGAAACCTGTGTTGATACTTCAGACAAACTTACTCCAGTCCAATTCTAAGTGGCTAAACTGGTTTTGATTGTGTGAAGTTTCCACGGGAAACACTGTCCGACAAGATAGGCCTACAAAGCTTTCTGTGTGCTCTGTTTGTAGGTAGGGGTCCATCACTGCTTTGGAAATGATGTGGAACTCCTAGAAATCGGGAACGTTCTAGTCTCATCGGATCCCTGACGATGATGATTCTGTTACCCCACGATACGGCTGTCATCCAAACGGAGGCTCCCGTGGAAGGAACGAAACCTGGGCTTTGGGGACATGCCCTAGCTGACTGGCCCACCAAGGTGGCAGCAGCCACCGAATCCATAAAGCTGGTGGCCCAGGTGGATCCAGTGCATGCCTCTCTCCTACCAGCACACCAAACCCGATCCGAACCCCCTGGCTGTCAGACGCTCGACATCCTGATGTCTCTGCGACACAGAAGCAGCCTGGTCCCGACTCAGAGAGACATGAAGACGGGCTCCTTGGTGGGTGGGTGGGTGGGTGGGTGGTTGCAGACATCCACAGTCGGTCAGGGCCGTGGGAAACCCAATCCAACCCGGACAGTTTGTGTGCTGCCCAAAGAGACGGCTCAGCTCACCCCCACCCACAGAAGTTCTTTCCAACCTCACACGTTGACATATGTCCAAGTACTTCCTGTGATGCCCCGTGGAGCCAGAGCCCAGGGAGTCGACGCCTGGATCCGTGTTAACTAACCTTTAAACCCCCCACCCCCACCCCCCAAAATAAAATATAAAATAAAATGAAATGAAATATTACAAAGTGGGGGTGGGGGTGGGGTCAGGGGGAAGGCTAATCCACCTAGTGACCCGTCCGTCCGGCACTCCCGATCTGCCATCTCCGATTCCGCATGACTAGGAAGGGAAGCAGCCGCCGCTGCCATCGCAGAGCGGACCGCTTCCACCTAAGGGTCCGGACCAGGCCTGTGTGTCCTGAGAGATTCACAACCACCCTCCTTCGTATCCCTTAGATTTCCTCTCCTGTCGTCATCCTTCTGAGCACTGCACATGAGGCGTGGGGTCCCGGAAATCTCAAGCCCAGGCACCCTCCTGAAATGCCTAAAACGGTTGGGTTTCATCGGGCTGTCGCTCTTATACCAATAAGGGCCCTGAGGGATCCAACCCCGACTTAGGGGAGACGGCAGAATGACGGTCGGGGTCACGGGGCTCGTGGATGAAAACCGTCTTACCGACGGTCTGTGTTGCTCTACCGTCACGGGTGCTTGGTGTTATTTCCTGGAACCTTCGTACCCGTTGTTCCTCGCCATGATGTCAGCCTGGGAACGAAACCACAGACAGCACAATGCTTGCCTGCTGGACAGAGCGAATGAGCCATCTAGGCCTTTCCCTGAAAAAGATGCTCTTCCTTAAGGAAAGGAAATTGAGGATCCCTGATGAGGACAGTTGACGGATAGATAGTATAGTTCATCCTCTTCTCTCTCTCCCTCTCTCCCCCTCTCCCTCTCCCTCTGTCTCTGTCTCTCTCTGGCTCTCCCTCCCCGCTCCCCTCAGCCCCCACCCCCTTCCTCTTCCCCTCTTCCTTCCTTCCGTCTTGTCTTGTTGCTGCCCTGGACTTGTCACGGGCCGGGAATATCTCATCTCATCCGAAGTCATGTTTCAATCGCCCTCCTCCGAGGGGCATGACCTCCTTGGGAATGAGCTTTCCTAGCAACAGGGGACGGACGATGCCCTGACCATAAAAGGGCCTAGGTAAAATAGAAACATAAAACACACGTTACAGCTCTACAAAAGATCGTGACGAAAAGGGGGAGTGGGGGGCTGGTTAGGAAGGGGTGAGACAGCCAGCCCAAATCAAGCCACAGGACAGAGGGCTGCGGAACGGGGGCCGGGGGGACAGGGAGAGGATGCCGCTGGCCACCGGCTAGGCCGGCCAGGGGCCAGGTCGCTCGGTGGCCAGCTCCACATTTCTGACATGCAGTCGTTGCGGCCACTGTCCAGACGGACCCCAGAACCACTGCACCCCCCGCCCACACACCTTGTGTGGGACCAGCGTCTGGCCATCCCCCACGAGTCGTCTACCAGCCTTGTCTATGGACGGACTGACCAACCAACCACCCGTTCCCGGGCTCGCCCCGCTGGAGCCAGCCATCGTCCCAGGGGAAGGGAAACGACTTTTTTTTTTTTTTTTTTTTTTTCCCCCCTGGAGGCGGGTGTCCCCGGCCCCGCACCCTCCTAACCACGCCCCGTTTCTTGAGGCGGGTGGACATAGCGTTCCCGTGAACCGGGCCTGCCTGCTGGCGAAGCAGACCATTCTCGTCCCCATCCCAGGCCTCAAGTCCAGTCCTCCTCCCGGCTGGCTAGCATCTGTCAGGGCTCAAGAAGCCTTTCCGTCTCCGAGATCCGTCCTCTCGGTCGCTCTCCTGAGAGTTCTGAGGACTTGTCAGCGAGGAGGGGAGTTTGGCTTTGCTCATCCCCACCAAGGGTACCCTAGAACATCAACTGTTCTGTTCGAAAACACACTTGGGCCAAGGTCCCTGGCCAGCAGATCCCCTCGGCTTGAGGAAGTGATCTCTGAATCAGGCAAGCACGCCACCTAGTGACGAGAGAGAGAAGAGAGACGACAGAAAGGGAGGGTTTTTCTCAAGGCAGGGCAAGGAAGGAAGGAAGGAAGGAAGGAAGGAAGTCTTCCAAAGAAAACGGTTGTTATTTTTATTATGATTTTGGATGGGGTCACCTCCACGTGGGGACGAAAGTCTCCTCCTCCATCTCCCAGGTGGGTGGTTCCACCTTCTTGTGGGTGGGGAGGCATCCATGACCTATGTCTCTGACCGACCCAGGCTCAACCAGAAAATTCCTGACTGTCTGTCTCCCTGGCTAGAGTCGGGGCTGGGGTGGGCTGGGGGAGTGGGAGCGACCATGACGTGAGGCATGAAGCCGCGCTGCTGGGGTGAGTCCGCCTAGCCAAAGCGACCCCGCTGTCGGGCATGTGTTTTTCTTGCCCTTGCCCGCAGGTCCCAGAACGAACGGATCGAGCGGCCAGGGGCGGCAGGGCGGGGCCGCCGCCGCCACCGCCGCCCCCCAGCCTCAGTCCCCGGGCAGGCTGACGGTCACATCCGGGTCCCGCCCCCACCCCCACCCCCACCCGTTCCCCTCTGCCCTCTTCTCATTCAGAGGAAGGGGAAGGCGGGAGGTCACCGAACAGCCCTCCCTGTGTCGTCCACAAGCATCTCATCCCCTTGACCCCGCTCCGTCTGAGATACCAACTCGGCTTTTCCCCTGTGCAATTTCCCCGGGGACCAGGAGTTTAGTTCACCCCCCCCCCCTCGGCACGAAACCCCCAGCTTTCGGTTCCCACCGAGTCAGCCGGGCTCACTCGGGAGTGGGGGAGGGGAGGGTCAGGGACGATCGACTTCAGCGGGCTTCCTTCAATCGCTCCTTTCAAATGCAGAAACTTCCCCCCGGTCCAATTCAATGGGAGCATTTGACTTCCCCCTCGGGGCTTCTCTCCATTGAATGTCTCTCTTCAACTCCCCCACCCACAGGCTGCAGCATGCAAATGGCGGGGGGTGGGGGTGGGGGATGGGGGATAAGGGCGGGATCTCTTGAGATACGCCCCTGAAAGCGGAGACCGAACTCAGCCTCCCTTTCGTAACCCAGGCAACCCCGTGAACCCTTTGAGAATCCTGGGCGTGGAGGCTGACGCCATACAAGATGTCTTCCCTGGAAGGGTCGGGGTGGGGCTGTGGGGGTGCTGAGGGCGGTTGGTGTGTGTGTGTGTGTGACCATCCGAGTCAAAGGGGTTGGGGAAGGGAGGGGCCGGACGCGCTTTGCAGATCTCGTCGCCGGTTCGCATTCCTAGGCCGTACCCAGGCTCAGAGGGAGTGATCAGGGCCGAGGGAGGCCTGGCAGGGGGTGGCTCCTCCACCCTGGCTTGTGGGCCCAGAGATCACACTCACTCCTAAAGCAACGCTGTTCTAGGACCGGGTTTTCATCGTCCATCATCTTCCAGATCGATGGGGCTCCCGGCCCCCACCGCCACCGCTCCCCGCGGGAAGTCCTTGGTGTCATCCCACACGTTCACGGTGTTGTTTGGGCAGCCACATCTGGGGAGGTCTCTCTCCCTGTGCAGTAGGTGAAACTGTCAGGGGGAAGCGTTGTGTATTGCGCTCGGTTTTGGTCCCTCCCCGCCGCCAACAAGAATCGAAGGGCAGAGACACAGTCATGAAGCACAGTACAAGTTTTATTGATAGTTACCTAAAGAGTGAAGAAGTGTGGACGGCCTCAGGGAGGAGAGGCAACCTGAAAGGTTTATTATGTTTTATTGAAAGAGAGCAAGTTGGAGAAAGGGGTGGCTGAGGGAGCCATGCCATTCAAGCTGTGTAGCAAAACTCAGGCTGGAAGAAGACCCCCACGAAGCAGGGGCCTTTGCAGCCGGCTCCCCCTATTACCCACCTTGATTTCGCTTTTTTTTTATTATACTCTTGGCCTTGCTTTGACCTGCCTTTTCGCTAAGGGTTAACTAACCTCTGCCGAGCAGTGTGGAAAGGATGAGAACATAAGTTTCCCAGGAGCTTTTCAGGACAGTGCTCCTGAAGAACGGAACACGCCGGGGCCCAATGGCGATCTCAGCATAAAGTACCGAAACCTACCGTCAGTCAAACATTGACCACCCCATTTCCACTGAGAATACCCCCCTTTTATTGTTACCATGCTAGTGAAACTAGTGATGGAGAGTTTTATAGAAATAGAGTTACGAGAGAATATTGACTTGAATAACCCTGTCTGACACTTCATCAATCTTCTCATCTTTTCTTCCTTCCCTCTGCTACTTCTATTAGCTTTTTTTCTTTCTTCCTTCCTTCCTTCCTTCCTTCCTTCCTTCCTTCCTTCCTCCCTCCCTCCCTCCCTCCCTCCCTCCCTCCTTCCTTCCTTCCTTCCTCCCTCCCTCCCTCCCTCCCTCATGACAGCCCTTGACTAGCATTTGTGCCTTACACGTGAAATCAACAAATCCCATAATTTTTCAAGAAGTAAAGATACTGCAAGACAAGTGCTGGGCCTGGAAGCCACAGGGCATACATCTGCCAAGAAGGAAAAAGCTAACCTTTTCCAAGAATATGGCTTCTCTCTCACTTACCAGCTTTACATCTCCCTGTATGGCCCCGGAAGATGGCTGGCTAGCCAGAGACGGGTAAGATTCGTCAAGGGAGGAACAACCTAAGACAGGCACGGTCGTAGGCAGGGGGGCCGGCAGGCAAGAAAATGGGGACCAACAGAGGGGAGGCTTAGAACCTCCCCCCTCCCCCCACCCCCCAGGGTTGAGAGAAACCTTCTGCAACCTTGGATGTTTTGCTGCCCTCGTCTGGTTTGGATTAAGACCTAGTCTATAGGCACAAACCTGATCATCGACACTTGCTCTCTTACCGCACTCAATCATGCCTTCCTTCTATCTATCTCTTGCATTTACCTACTACGTCAATATTTTATTAGAATTACATATCAAGTATAAAAAAAAAAAAGAATAATCGTACATCATACTTGACTTGATTGTTTATAGTTAACACACAGAAATAGTTTCTATGATATGAATGCCCTTGCATCGTTCACCATGTAAGAACTTGTTTAGTCCCTTCGGTAGTGGAGTCATGGCGACCTGTGTCTTATGTCAGGGAGATGTCGGTATCCACACAGAGGAAGGGGAAATGTAGTTTGCTGCTTACTGTGCCCTGCAGAGGGGTGTATAATGAAGATATGAGTTTATGATTTTAGATTGATTATAAATTTATTAAAACTTGTAAGAATATTTTTGTGGGAAAGAAAGAATCCTAGCTCACTGTGGCAGTAGGTGACCTGAATTTCACCCTAAGCTGATAGACTCCGTAGTCGCTGCTACATACTGCAAGCTCCTACGGTGGTCCCATGCACTTAGAAACCGCGTCGCATAGAAACGTAAAACACAACAGAGTCCACGTTGCTAGGAAAAGTTTCTGTCAAGGAACAGAAAAATGATCACCTGTCTAACACTTGACCAACCATGACTAGATCAGAAAGAAGAAGAAGAAGAAGAAGAAAAACTTGCTCATACCTATCAATCAATTGTCTATACCAATTAATCCACAGAAAAAAAAATATTCATATCCTTGTGCAAAATGGTATAAATAAAGCTGTCATCGGCACTTTGTCGGGAGATCACCTCCATCTGACTCTGTGTCCTGTCTCTCTGTGCACCGACTCCGTCTCATCCTTTTGGGCTTCACAACCCCCGCCCACCCCACCCCACCCACCCCCACTGGAGCTGGACTTTGGAAGGGCAGGTGAAGAGAGAGAGAGAGAGAGAGAGAGAGAGAGAGGCAGTGACTTGGGGAGACAGACTAACTGAGAGTGACTGAGTGACCGACTGAGAGTGACTGAGTCTCACTGGTGACTGAGAGTGACAGGCAGACTGACTGACGGAGTGGTGAGTGAGACCGACTCGAGGGACAAACTGCCTGAAACTGAGTGACTGACTGACCTGAAAGAAAAAAAAAAAAAAAAAAAGGACCTACCTGTCACTCGGTCTCGGTCGCCGTAGCTGGCGTGGGCGGTGACATGTAGAGCAGCGAACAGGAGGGAGGGTGTTCACTCCGGGGAGGTTTGATTCCCGTCCACAGCCGAAACGGTCCTGAGGTTCGCAGCGTCGTCCCTGCCCATGACGTCATCGCGGAGCGACTCACGTCCGTCCCACTCACAGCACATGCGTCGCGCCGCACGCGCGCCCGCTCAGCCCGCTGGTCGACCCGGCCTTGTGAGCAGAGACTTGAGTGACTGACCTGAAAGAAAAAATAATAATAATAAAAATGGATCTACCTGTCATTCGGTCCCGGTCTCGGTCTCGGTCTCGGTAGCTCGCGAGGGGCGGTGACATGTAGGGCAGCGAACGGGAGGGAGCGTGATCACTCCGTGGAGGTTGGATTCCCGTCCCCAGCCGAAACGGTCCCGAGGTTTGCAGCGTCGCCCCTGCCCGTGACGTCATCTCCAAGCGACTCACATACGTCGCACTCAGCACGTACGGTGCGCCGCACGCGCGCGTCTGCTCAGCTCGCTGGTCAACCCAGCCAGGCGAGCCACACACGCGCGCCCAGTCGGCTCGCTGGTCGACCCGGGAGGCTGAGGGAAAAGGAATGGAAAGGAAACAAGAGGGAGGGAGGAGGGA